>NC_136615.1:36287834-36556848 GCF_933228915.1 Telmatherina bonti
TGGCGTAAGAAAGGAAGAATCGGACCTGAAATCTGGAGTTAGAAAGGGAGAATCGGACCTGAAACCTGGAGTAAGAAAGGAAGAATCTGACCTGAAACCTGGCGTAAGAAAGGAAGAATCGGACCTGAAATCTAGAGTTAGAAAGGAAGAATCGGACCTGAAATCTGGAGTAAGAAAGGAAGAATCGGACCTGAAATCTGGAGTAAGAAAGGAAGAATCAGACCTGAAACCTGGAGTAAGAAAGGAAGAATCGGACCTGAAACCTGGAGTTAGAAAGGAAGAATCGGACCTGAAACCTGGAGTTAGAAAGGAAGAATCGGACCTGAAACCTGGAGTTAGAAAGGAAGAATCGGACCTGAAATCTGGCGTAAGAAAGGAAGAATCGGACCGGAAACCTGGAGTAAGAAAGGAAGAATCGGACCTGAAACCTGGAGTAAGAAAGGAAGAATCGGACCTGAAATCTGGAGTAAGAAAGGAAGAATCGGACCTGAAACCTGGAGTAAGAAAGGAGGAATCGGACCTGAAACCTGGCGTAAGAAAGGAAGAATCGGACCTGAAATCTGGAGTAAGAAAGGAAGAATCGGACCTGAAATCTGGAGTAAGAAAGGAAGAATCGGACCTGAAATCTGGAGTAAGAAAGGAAGAATCGGACCTGAAACCTGGAGTAAGAAAGGAAGAATCGGACCTGAAACCTGGAGTTAGAAAGGAAGAATCGGACCTGAAATCTGGAGTAAGAAAGGAAGAATCGGACCTGAAATCTGGAGTAAGAAAGGAAGAATCGGACCTGAAATATGGAGTAAGAAAGGAAGAATCGGACCTGAAACCTGGAGTTAGAAAGGAAGAATCGGACCTGTAATCTGGAGTAAGAAAGGAAGATTTGGACCTGAAACCTGGCGTAAGAAAGGAAGAATCGGACCTGAAACCTGGAGTTAGAAAGGAAGAATCAGACCTGAAACCTGGAGTAAGAAAGGAAGAATCGGACCTGAAACCTGGAGTTAGAAAGGAAGAATCGGACCTGAAATCAGGAATAAGAAAGGAAGAATCGGACCTGAAATCTGGAGTAAGAAAGGAAGAATCGGACCTGAAATCTGGAGTAAGAAGGGAAGAATCGGACCTGAAACCTGGAGTTAGAAAGGAAGAATCGGACCTGAAACCTGGAGTTAGAAAGGAAGAATCGGATCTGAAACCTGGAGTTAGAAAGGAAGAATCGGACCTGAAATATGGCGTAAGAAAGGAAGAATTGGACCTGAAACCTGGCGTTAGAAAGGAAGAATCGGACCTGAAACCTGGAGTAAGAAAGGAAGAATCGGACCTGAAACCTGGAGTAAGAAAGGAAGAATCGGACCTGAAACCTGGAGTAGGAAAGGAAGAATCGGACCTGAAACCTGGAGTTAGAAAGGAAGAATCGGACCTGAAACCTGGAGTTAGAAAGGAAGAATCGGACCTGAAATCTGGAGTAAGAAAGGAAGAATCGGACCTGAAACCTGGAGTTAGAAAGGAAGAATCGGACCTGAAACCTGGAGTTAGAAAGGAAGAATCGGACCTGAAATATGGAGTAAGAAAGGAAGTATCGGACCTGAAATCTGGAGTATGAAAGGAAGAATCGGACCTGAAATCTGGAGTAAGAAAGGAAGAATCGGACCTGAAATCTGGAGTAAGAAAGGAAGAATCGGACCTGAAATATGGAGTAAGAAAGGAAGAATCGGACCTGAAACCTGGAGTTAGAAAGGAAGAATCGGACCTGTAATCTCGAGTAAGAAAGGAAGAATTGGACCTGAAACCTGGCGTAAGAAAGGAAGAATCGGACCTGAAACCTGGAGTTAGAAAGGAAGAATCAGACCTGAAACCTGGAGTAAGAAAGGAAGAATCGGACCTGAAACCTGGAGTTAGAAAGGAAGAATCGGACCTGAAATCAGGAATAAGAAAGGAAGAATCGGACCTGAAATCTGGAGTAAGAAAGGAAGAATCGGACCTGAAATCTGGAGTAAGAAGGGAAGAATCGGACCTGAAACCTGGAGTTAGAAAGGAAGAATCGGACCTGAAACCTGGAGTTAGAAAGGAAGAATCGGATCTGAAACCTGGAGTTAGAAAGGAAGAATCGGACCTGAAATATGGCGTAAGAAAGGAAGAATTGGACCTGAAACCTGGCGTTAGAAAGGAAGAATCGGACCTGAAACCTGGAGTAAGAAAGGAAGAATCGGACCTGAAACCTGGAGTAAGAAAGGAAGAATCGGACCTGAAACCTGGAGTAGGAAAGGAAGAATCGGACCTGAAATCTGGAGTAAGAAGGGAAGAATCGGACCTGAAACCTGGAGTTAGAAAGGAAGAATCGGACCTGAAACCTGGAGTTAGAAAGGAAGAATCGGACCTGAAACCTGGAGTAAGAAAGGAAGAATCGGACCTGAAACCTGGAGTTAGAAAGGAAGAATCGGACCTGAAATCTGGAGTAAGAAAGGAAGAATCGGACCTGAAATCTGGAGTAAGAAAGGAAGAATCGGACCTGAAATCTGGAGTAAGAAAGGAAGAATCGGACCTGAAATCTGGAGTAAGAAAGGAAGAATCGGACCTGAAACCTGGAGTTAGAAAGGAAGAATCGGACCTGTAATCTGGAGTAAGAAAGGAAGAATTGGACCTGAAACCTGGCGTAAGAAAGGAAGAATCGGACCTGAAATCTGGAGTTAGAAAGGGAGAATCGGACCTGAAACCTGGAGTAAGAAAGGAAGAATCTGACCTGAAACCTGGCGTAAGAAAGGAAGAATCGGACCTGAAATCTAGAGTTAGAAAGGAAGAATCGGACCTGAAATCTGGAGTAAGAAAGGAAGAATCGGACCTGAAATCTGGAGTAAGAAAGGAAGAATCAGACCTGAAACCTGGAGTAAGAAAGGAAGAATCGGACCTGAAACCTGGAGTTAGAAAGGAAGAATCGGACCTGAAACCTGGAGTTAGAAAGGAAGAATCGGACCTGAAACCTGGAGTTAGAAAGGAAGAATCGGACCTGAAATCTGGCGTAAGAAAGGAAGAATCGGACCGGAAACCTGGAGTAAGAAAGGAAGAATCGGACCTGAAACCTGGAGTAAGAAAGGAAGAATCGGACCTGAAATCTGGAGTAAGAAAGGAAGAATCGGACCTGAAACCTGGAGTAAGAAAGGAGGAATCGGACCTGAAACCTGGCGTAAGAAAGGAAGAATCGGACCTGAAATCTGGAGTAAGAAAGGAAGAATCGGACCTGAAATCTGGAGTAAGAAAGGAAGAATCGGACCTGAAATCTGGAGTAAGAAAGGAAGAATCGGACCTGAAACCTGGAGTAAGAAAGGAAGAATCGGACCTGAAACCTGGAGTTAGAAAGGAAGAATCGGACCTGAAATCTGGAGTAAGAAAGGAAGAATCGGACCTGAAATCTGGAGTAAGAAAGGAAGAATCGGACCTGAAATATGGAGTAAGAAAGGAAGAATCGGACCTGAAACCTGGAGTTAGAAAGGAAGAATCGGACCTGTAATCTGGAGTAAGAAAGGAAGATTTGGACCTGAAACCTGGCGTAAGAAAGGAAGAATCGGACCTGAAACCTGGAGTTAGAAAGGAAGAATCAGACCTGAAACCTGGAGTAAGAAAGGAAGAATCGGACCTGAAACCTGGAGTTAGAAAGGAAGAATCGGACCTGAAATCAGGAATAAGAAAGGAAGAATCGGACCTGAAATCTGGAGTAAGAAAGGAAGAATCGGACCTGAAATCTGGAGTAAGAAGGGAAGAATCGGACCTGAAACCTGGAGTTAGAAAGGAAGAATCGGACCTGAAACCTGGAGTTAGAAAGGAAGAATCGGATCTGAAACCTGGAGTTAGAAAGGAAGAATCGGACCTGAAATATGGCGTAAGAAAGGAAGAATTGGACCTGAAACCTGGCGTTAGAAAGGAAGAATCGGACCTGAAACCTGGAGTAAGAAAGGAAGAATCGGACCTGAAACCTGGAGTAAGAAAGGAAGAATCGGACCTGAAACCTGGAGTAGGAAAGGAAGAATCGGACCTGAAACCTGGAGTTAGAAAGGAAGAATCGGACCTGAAACCTGGAGTTAGAAAGGAAGAATCGGACCTGAAATCTGGAGTAAGAAAGGAAGAATCGGACCTGAAACCTGGAGTTAGAAAGGAAGAATCGGACCTGAAACCTGGAGTTAGAAAGGAAGAATCGGACCTGAAATATGGAGTAAGAAAGGAAGTATCGGACCTGAAATCTGGAGTATGAAAGGAAGAATCGGACCTGAAATCTGGAGTAAGAAAGGAAGAATCGGACCTGAAATCTGGAGTAAGAAAGGAAGAATCGGACCTGAAATATGGAGTAAGAAAGGAAGAATCGGACCTGAAACCTGGAGTTAGAAAGGAAGAATCGGACCTGTAATCTCGAGTAAGAAAGGAAGAATCGGACCTGAAACCTGGCGTAAGAAAGGAAGAATCGGACCTGAAACCTGGAGTTAGAAAGGAAGAATCAGACCTGAAACCTGGAGTAAGAAAGGAAGAATCGGACCTGAAACCTGGAGTTAGAAAGGAAGAATCGGACCTGAAATCAGGAATAAGAAAGGAAGAATCGGACCTGAAATCTGGAGTAAGAAAGGAAGAATCGGACCTGAAATCTGGAGTAAGAAGGGAAGAATCGGACCTGAAACCTGGAGTTAGAAAGGAAGAATCGGACCTGAAACCTGGAGTTAGAAAGGAAGAATCGGATCTGAAACCTGGAGTTAGAAAGGAAGAATCGGACCTGAAATATGGCGTAAGAAAGGAAGAATTGGACCTGAAACCTGGCGTTAGAAAGGAAGAATCGGACCTGAAACCTGGAGTAAGAAAGGAAGAATCGGACCTGAAACCTGGAGTAAGAAAGGAAGAATCGGACCTGAAACCTGGAGTAGGAAAGGAAGAATCGGACCTGAAATCTGGAGTAAGAAGGGAAGAATCGGACCTGAAACCTGGAGTTAGAAAGGAAGAATCGGACCTGAAACCTGGAGTTAGAAAGGAAGAATCGGACCTGAAACCTGGAGTAAGAAAGGAAGAATCGGACCTGAAACCTGGAGTTAGAAAGGAAGAATCGGACCTGAAATCTGGAGTAAGAACGGAAGAATCGGACCTGAAATCTGGAGTAAGAAAGGAAGAATCGGACCTGAAATCTGGAGTAAGAAAGGAAGAATCGGACCTGAAATCTGGAGTAAGAAAGGAAGAATCGGACCTGAAACCTGGAGTTAGAAAGGAAGAATCGGACCTGTAATCTGGAGTAAGAAAGGAAGAATTGGACCTGAAACCTGGCGTAAGAAAGGAAGAATCGGACCTGAAATCTGGAGTTAGAAAGGAAGAATCGGACCTGAAACCTGGAGTAAGAAAGGAAGAATCTGACCTGAAACCTGGCGTAAGAAAGGAAGAATCGGACCTGAAATCTAGAGTTAGAAAGGAAGAATCGGACCTGAAATCTGGAGTAAGAAAGGAAGAATCGGACCTGAAATCTGGAGTAAGAAAGGAAGAATCAGACCTGAAACCTGGAGTAAGAAAGGAAGAATCGGACCTGAAACCTGGAGTTAGAAAGGAAGAATCGGACCTGAAACCTGGAGTTAGAAAGGAAGAATCGGACCTGAAACCTGGAGTTAGAAAGGAAGAATCGGACCTGAAATCTGGCGTAAGAAAGGAAGAATCGGACCGGAAACCTGGAGTAAGAAAGGAAGAATCGGACCTGAAACCTGGAGTAAGAAAGGAAGAATCGGACCTGAAATCTGGAGTAAGAAAGGAAGAATCGGACCTGAAACCTGGAGTAAGAAAGGAGGAATCGGACCTGAAACCTGGCGTAAGAAAGGAAGAATCGGACCTGAAATCTGGAGTAAGAAAGGAAGAATCGGACCTGAAATCTGGAGTAAGAAAGGAAGAATCGGACCTGAAATCTGGAGTAAGAAAGGAAGAATCGGACCTGAAACCTGGAGTAAGAAAGGAAGAATCGGACCTGAAACCTGGAGTTAGAAAGGAAGAATCGGACCTGAAATCTGGAGTAAGAAAGGAAGAATCGGACCTTAAATCTGGAGTAAGAAAGGAAGAATCGGACCTGAAATATGGAGTAAGAAAGGAAGAATCGGACCTGAAACCTGGAGTTAGAAAGGAAGAATCGGACCTGTAATCTGGAGTAAGAAAGGAAGATTTGGACCTGAAACCTGGCGTAAGAAAGGAAGAATCGGACCTGAAACCTGGAGTTAGAAAGGAAGAATCAGACCTGAAACCTGGAGTAAGAAAGGAAGAATCGGACCTGAAACCTGGAGTTAGAAAGGAAGAATCGGACCTGAAATCAGGAATAAGAAAGGAAGAATCGGACCTGAAATCTGGAGTAAGAAAGGAAGAATCGGACCTGAAATCTGGAGTAAGAAGGGAAGAATCGGACCTGAAACCTGGAGTTAGAAAGGAAGAATCGGACCTGAAACCTGGAGTTAGAAAGGAAGAATCGGATCTGAAACCTGGAGTTAGAAAGGAAGAATCGGACCTGAAATATGGCGTAAGAAAGGAAGAATTGGACCTGAAACCTGGCGTTAGAAAGGAAGAATCGGACCTGAAACCTGGAGTAAGAAAGGAAGAATCGGACCTGAAACCTGGAGTAAGAAAGGAAGAATCGGACCTGAAACCTGGAGTAGGAAAGGAAGAATCGGACCTGAAATCTGGAGTAAGAAGGGAAGAATCGGACCTGAAACCTGGAGTTAGAAAGGAAGAATCGGACCTGAAACCTGGAGTTAGAAAGGAAGAATCGGACCTGAAACCTGGAGTAAGAAAGGAAGAATCGGACCTGAAACCTGGAGTTAGAAAGGAAGAAGCGGACCTGAAATCTGGAGTAAGAAAGGAAGAATCGGACCTGAAATCTGGAGTAAGAAAGGAAGAATCGGACCTGAAATCTGGAGTAAGAAAGGAAGAATCGGACCTGAAATCTGGAGTAAGAAAGGAAGAATCGGACCTGAAACCTGGAGTTAGAAAGGAAGAATCGGACCTGTAATCTGGAGTAAGAAAGGAAGAATTGGACCTGAAACCTGGCGTAAGAAAGGAAGAATCGGACCTGAAATCTGGAGTAAGAAAGGAAGAATCGGACCTGAAACCTGGAGTAAGAAAGGAAGAATCGGACCTGAAACCTGGAGTAAGAAAGGAAGAATCGGACCTGAAATCTGGAGTTAGAAAGGAAGAATCGGACCTGAAACCTGGAGTAAGAAAGGAAGAATCGGACCTGAAATCTGGAGTAAGAAAGGAAGAATCGGACCTGAAACCTGGAGTTAGAAAGGAAGAATCGGACCTGAAACCTGAAGTTAGAAAGGAAGAATCGGACCTGAAATCTGGAGTAAGAAAGGAAGAATCGGACCTGAAATCTGGAGTTAGAAAGGAAGAATCGGACCTGAAACCTGGAGTAAGAAAGGAAGAATCGGACCTGAAACCTGGAGTAAGAAAGGAAGAATCGGACCTGAAATCTGGAGTAAGGAAGGAAGAATCGGACCTGAAACCTGGAGTAAGAAAGGAAGAATCGGACCTGAAATCTGGAGTAAGAAAGGAAGAATCGGACCTGAAACCTGGAGTTAGAAAGGAAGAATCGGACCTGAAACCTGAAGTTAGAAAGGACGAATCGGACCTGAAATCTGGAGTAAGAAAGGAAGAATCGGACCTGAAATCTGGAGTTAGAAAGGAAGAATCGGACCTGAAACCTGGAGAAAGAAAGGAAGAATCGGACCTGAAACCTGGAGTAAGAAAGGAAGAATCGGACCTGAAACCTGGAGTAGGAAAGGAAGAATCGGACCTGAAACCTGGAGTTAGAAAGGAAGAATCGGACCTGAAACCTGGAGTTAGAAAGGAAGAATCGGACCTGAAACCTGGAGTTAGAAAGGAAGAATCGGACCTGAAATCTGGCGTAAGAAAGGAAGAATCGGACCGGAAACCTGGAGTAAGAAAGGAAGAATCGGACCTGAAACCTGGAGTAAGAAAGGAAGAATCGGACCTGAAATCTGGAGTAAGAAAGGAAGAATCGGACCTGAAACCTGGAGTAAGAAAGGAGGAATCGGACCTGAAACCTGGCGTAAGAAAGGAAGAATCGGACCTGAAATCTGGAGTAAGAAAGGAAGAATCGGACCTGAAACCTGGAGTTAGAAAGGAAGAATCGGACCTGAAATCTGGCGTAAGAAAGGAAGAATCGGACCGGAAACCTGGAGTAAGAAAGGAAGAATCGGACCTGAAACCTGGAGTAAGAAAGGAAGAATCGGACCTGAAATCTGGAGTAAGAAAGGAAGAATCGGACCTGAAACCTGGAGTAAGAAAGGAGGAATCGGACCTGAAACCTGGCGTAAGAAAGGAAGAATCGGACCTGAAATCTGGAGTAAGAAAGGAAGAATCGGACCTGAAATCTGGAGTAAGAAAGGAAGAATCGGACCTGAAATCTGGAGTAAGAAAGGAAGAATCGGACCTGAAACCTGGAGTAAGAAAGGAAGAATCGGACCTGAAACCTGGAGTTAGAAAGGAAGAATCGGACCTGAAATCTGGAGTAAGAAAGGAAGAATCGGACCTGAAATCTGGAGTAAGAAAGGAAGAATCGGACCTGAAATAAGGAGTAAGAAAGGAAGAATCGGACCTGAAACCTGGAGTTAGAAAGGAAGAATCGGACCTGTAATCTGGAGTAAGAAAGGAAGAATTGGACCTGAAACCTGGCGTAAGAAAGGAAGAATCGGACCTGAAACCTGGAGTTAGAAAGGAAGAATCAGACCTGAAACCTGGAGTAAGAAAGGAAGAATCGGACCTGAAACCTGGAGTTAGAAAGGAAGAATCGGACCTGAAATCAGGAATAAGAAAGGAAGAATCGGACCTGAAACCTGGAGTTAGAAAGGAAGAATCGGACCTGAAATCTGGAGTAAGAAAGGAAGAATCGGACCTGAAATCTGGAGTAAGAAAGGAAGAATCGGACCTGAAACCTGGAGTTAGAAAGGAAGAATCGGACCTGTAATCTGGAGTAAGAAAGGAAGAATTGGACCTGAAACCTGGCGTAAGAAAGGAAGAATCGGACCTGAAATCTGGAGTAAGAAAGGAAGAATCGGACCTGAAACCTGGAGTAAGAAAGGAAGAATCGGACCTGAAACCTGGAGTAAGAAAGGAAGAATCGGACCTGAAATCTGGAGTAAGAAAGGAAGAATCGGACCTGAAACCTGGAGTTAGAAAGGAAGAATCGGACCTGAAACCTGAAGTTAGAAAGGAAGAATCGGACCTGAAATCTGGAGTAAGAAAGGAAGAATCGGACCTGAAATCTGGAGTTAGAAAGGAAGAATCGGACCTGAAACCTGGAGTAAGAAAGGAAGAATCGGACCTGAAACCTGGAGTAAGAAAGGAAGAATCGGACCTGAAATCTGGAGTAAGAAAGGAAGAATCGGACCTGAAACCTGGAGTAAGAAAGGAAGAATCGGACCTGAAATCTGGAGTAAGAAAGGAAGAATCGGACCTGAAACCTGGAGTTAGAAAGGAAGAATCGGACCTGAAACCTGAAGTTAGAAAGGACGAATCGGACCTGAAATCTGGAGTAAGAAAGGAAGAATCGGACCTGAAATCTGGAGTTAGAAAGGAAGAATCGGACCTGAAACCTGGAGAAAGAAAGGAAGAATCGGACCTGAAACCTGGAGTAAGAAAGGAAGAATCGGACCTGAAACCTGGAGTAGGAAAGGAAGAATCGGACTTGAAACCTGGAGTAAGAAAGGAAGAATCGGACCTGAAATCTGGAGTAAGAAAGGAAGAATCGGACCTGAAATCTGGAGTAAGAAAGGAAGAATCGGACCTGAAATCTGGAGTAAGAGGGGAAGAATCGGACCTGAAACCTGGAGTTAGAAAGGAAGAATCGGACCTGAAACCTGGAGTAAGAAAGGAAGAATCGGACCTGAAATCTGGAGTTAGAAAGGAAGAATCGGACCTGAAACCTGGAGTAAGAAAGGAAGAATCGGACCTGAAATCTGGAGTAAGAAAGGAAGAATCGGACCTGAAACCTGGAGTTAGAAAGGAAGAATCGGACCTGAAACCTGAAGTTAGAAAGGAAGAATCGGACCTGAAATCTGGAGTAAGAAAGGAAGAATCGGACCTGAAATCTGGAGTAAGAAAGGAAGAATCGGACCTGAAATCTGGAGTAAGAAAGGAAGAATCGGACCTGAAACCTGGAGTAAGAAAGGAAGAATCGGACCTGAAATCTGGAGTAAGAAAGGAAGAATCGGACCTGAAACCTGGAGTTAGAAAGGAAGAATCGGACCTGAAACCTGAAGTTAGAAAGGACGAATCGGACCTGAAATCTGGAGTAAGAAAGGAAGAATCGGACCTGAAATCTGGAGTTAGAAAGGAAGAATCGGACCTGAAACCTGGAGAAAGAAAGGAAGAATCGGACCTGAAACCTGTAGTAAGAAAGGAAGAATCGGACCTGAAACCTGGAGTAGGAAAGGAAGAATTGGACTTGAAACCTGGAGTAAGAAAGGAAGAATCGGACCTGAAATCTGGAGTAAGAAAGGAAGAATCGGACCTGAAATCTGGAGTAAGAAAGGAAGAATCGGACCTGAAATCTGGAGTAAGAGGGGAAGAATCGGACCTGAAACCTGGAGTTAGAATGGAAGAATCGGACCTGAAACCTGGAGTTAGAAAGGAAGAATCGGACCTGAAATCTGGAGTAGGAAAGGAAGAATCGGACCTGAAATCTGGAGTAAGAAGGGAAGAATCGGACCTGAAACCTGGAGTTAGAAAGGAAGAATCGGACCTGAAACCTGGAGTTAGAAAGGAAGAATCGGACCTGAAACCTGGAGTAAGAAAGGAAGAATCGGACCTGAAATCTGGAGTTAGAAAGGAAGAATCGGACCTGAAACCTGGAGTAAGAAAGGAAGAATCTGACCTGAAACCTGGCGTAAGAAAGGAAGAATCGGACCTGAAATCTGGAGTTAGAAAGGAAGAATCGGACCTGAAATGTGGAGTAAGAAAGGAAGAATCGGACCTGAAATCTGGAGTAAGAAAGGAAGAATCAGACCTGAAACCTGGAGTAAGAAAGGAAGAATCGGACCTGAAACCTGGAGTTAGAAAGGAAGAATCGGACCTGAAACCTGGAGTTAGAAAGGAAGAATCGGACCTGAAACCTGGAGTTAGAAAGGAAGAATCGGACCTGAAATCTGGCGTAAGAAAGGAAGAATCGGACCGGAAACCTGGAGTAAGAAAGGAAGAATCGGACCTGAAACCTGGAGTAAGAAAGGAAGAATCGGACCTGAAATCTGGAGTAAGAAAGGAAGAATCGGACCTGAAACCTGGAGTAAGAAAGGAGGAATCGGACCTGAAACCTGGCGTAAGAAAGGAAGAATCGGACCTGAAATCTGGAGTAAGAAAGGAAGAATCGGACCTGAAATCTGGAGTAAGAAAGGAAGAATCGGACCTGAAATCTGGAGTAAGAAAGGAAGAATCGGACCTGAAATCTGGAGTAAGAAAGGAAGAATCGGACCTGAAACCTGGAGTAAGAAAGGAAGAATCGGACCTGAAATCTGGAGTAGGAAAGGAAGAATCGGACCTGAAACCTGGAGTAAGAAAGGAAGAATCGGACCTGAATTCTGGAGTAAGAAAGGAAGAATCGGACCTGAAACCTGGAGTAAGAAAGGAAGAATCGGACCTGAAATCTGGAGTAAGAAAGGAAGAATCGGACCTGAAATCTGGAGTAAGAAAGGAAGAATCGGACCTGAAATCTGGAGTAAGAAAGGAAGAATCGGACCTGAAACCTGGAGTAAGAAAGGAAGAATCGGACCTGAAACCTGGAGTTGGAAAGGAAGAATCGGACCTGAAACCTGGAGTAGGAAAGGAAGAATCGGACCTGAAATCTGGAGTAAGAAAGGAAGAATCGGACCTGAAACCTGGAGTAAGAAAGGAAGAATCGGACCTGAAACCTGGAGTTAGAAAGGAAGAATCGGACCTGAAACCTGGAGTTAGAAAGGAAGAATCGGACCTGAAATCTGGAGTAAGAAAGGAAGAATCGGACCTGAAATCTGGAGTAAGAAAGGAAGAATCGGACCTGAAACCTGGAGTAAGAAAGGAAGAATCGGACCTGAAATCTGGAGTAAGAAAGGAAGAATCGGACCTGAAATCTGGAGTAAGAAAGGAAGAATCGGACCTGAAATCTGGAGTTAGAAAGGAAGAATCGGACCTGAAATCTGGAGTAAGAAAGGAAGAATCGGACCTGAAACCTGGAGTTAGAAAGGAAGAATCGGACCTGAAACCTGGAGTAGGAAAGGAAGAATCGGACCTGAAATCTGGAGTAAGAAAGGAAGAATCGGACCTGAAACCTGGAGTAAGAAAGGAAGAATCGGACCGGAAACCTGGAGTTAGAAAGGAAGAATCGGACCTGAAACCTGGAGTAAGAAAGGAAGAATCGGACCTGAAATCTGGAGTAAGAAAGGAAGAATCGGACCTGAAACCTGGAGTAAGAAAGGAAGAATCGGACCTGAAACCTGGAGTTAGAAAGGAAGAATCGGACCTGAAACCTGGAGTTAGAAAGGAAGAATCGGACCTGAAATCTGGAGTAAGAAAGGAAGAATCGGACCTGAAATCTGGAGTAAGAAAGGAAGAATCGGACCTGAAATGTGGAGTAAGAAAGGAAGAATCGGACCTGAAATCTGGAGTAAGAAAGGAAGAATCAGACCTGAAACCTGGAGTAAGAAAGGAAGAATCGGACCTGAAACCTGGAGTTAGAAAGGAAGAATCGGACCTGAAACCTGGAGTTAGAAAGGAAGAATCGGACCTGAAACCTGGAGTTAGAAAGGAAGAATCGGACCTGAAATCTGGCGTAAGAAAGGAAGAATCGGACCGGAAACCTGGAGTAAGAAAGGAAGAATCGGACCTGAAACCTGGAGTAAGAAAGGAAGAATCGGACCTGAAATCTGGAGTAAGAAAGGAAGAATCGGACCTGAAACCTGGAGTAAGAAAGGAGGAATCGGACCTGAAACCTGGCGTAAGAAAGGAAGAATCGGACCTGAAATCTGGAGTAAGAAAGGAAGAATCGGACCTGAAATCTGGAGTAAGAAAGGAAGAATCGGACCTGAATTCTGGAGTAAGAAAGGAAGAATCGGACCTGAAACCTGGAGTAAGAAAGGAAGAATCGGACCTGAAATCTGGAGTAAGAAAGGAAGAATCGGACCTGAAATCTGGAGTAAGAAAGGAAGAATCGGACCTGAAATCTGGAGTAAGAAAGGAAGAATCGGACCTGAAACCTGGAGTAAGAAAGGAAGAATCGGACCTGAAACCTGGAGTTGGAAAGGAAGAATCGGACCTGAAACCTGGAGTAGGAAAGGAAGAATCGGACCTGAAATCTGGAGTAAGAAAGGAAGAATCGGACCTGAAACCTGGAGTAAGAAAGGAAGAATCGGACCTGAAACCTGGAGTTAGAAAGGAAGAATCGGACCTGAAACCTGGAGTTAGAAAGGAAGAATCGGACCTGAAATCTGGAGTAAGAAAGGAAGAATCGGACCTGAAATCTGGAGTAAGAAAGGAAGAATCGGACCTGAAACCTGGAGTAAGAAAGGAAGAATCGGACCTGAAATCTGGAGTAAGAAAGGAAGAATCGGACCTGAAATCTGGAGTAAGAAAGGAAGAATCGGACCTGAAATCTGGAGTAAGAAAGGAAGAATCGGACCTGAAATCTGGAGTAAGAAAGGAAGAATCGGACCTGAAACCTGGAGTAAGAAAGGAAGAATCGGACCTGAAATCTGGAGTAAGAAAGGAAGAATCGGACCTGAAATCTGGAGTAAGAAAGGAAGAATCGGACCTGAAATCTGGAGTTAGAAAGGAAGAATCGGACCTGAAATCTGGAGTAAGAAAGGAAGAATCGGACCTGAAACCTGGAGTTAGAAAGGAAGAATCGGACCTGAAACCTGGAGTAGGAAAGGAAGAATCGGACCTGAATCTGGAGTAAGAAAGGAAGAATCGGACCTGAAACCTGGAGTAAGAAAGGAAGAATCGGACCGGAAACCTGGAGTTAGAAAGGAAGAATCGGACCTGAAACCTGGAGTAAGAAAGGAAGAATCGGACCTGAAATCTGGAGTAAGAAAGGAAGAATCGGACCTGAAACCTGGAGTAAGAAAGGAAGAATCGGACCTGAAACCTGGAGTTAGAAAGGAAGAATCGGACCTGAAACCTGGAGTTAGAAAGGAAGAATCGGACCTGAAATCTGGAGTAAGAAAGGAAGAATCGGACCTGAAATCTGGAGTAAGAAAGGAAGAATCGGACCTGAAATGTGGAGTAAGAAAGGAGAATCGGACCTGAAATCTGGAGTAAGAAAGGAAGAATCAGACCTGAAACCTGGAGTAAGAAAGGAAGAATCGGACCTGAAACCTGGAGTTAGAAAGGAAGAATCGGACCTGAAACCTGGAGTTAGAAAGGAAGAATCGGACCTGAAACCTGGAGTTAGAAAGGAAGAATCGGACCTGAAATCTGGCGTAAGAAAGGAAGAATCGGACCGGAAACCTGGAGTAAGAAAGGAAGAATCGGACCTGAAACCTGGAGTAAGAAAGGAAGAATCGGACCTGAAATCTGGAGTAAGAAAGGAAGAATCGGACCTGAAACTGGAGTAAGAAAGGAGGAATCGGACCTGAAACCTGGCGTAAGAAAGGAAGAATCGGACCTGAAATCTGGAGTAAGAAAGGAAGAATCGGACCTGAAATCTGGAGTAAGAAAGGAAGAATCGGACCTGAATTCTGGAGTAAGAAAGGAAGAATCGGACCTGAAACCTGGAGTAAGAAAGGAAGAATCGGACCTGAAATCTGGAGTAAGAAAGGAAGAATCGGACCTGAAATCTGGAGTAAGAAAGGAAGAATCGGACCTGAAATCTGGAGTAAGAAAGGAAGAATCGGACCTGAAACCTGGAGTAAGAAAGGAAGAATCGGACCTGAAACCTGGAGTTGGAAAGGTGGAAAGGAAGAATCGGACCTGAAACCTGGAGTAGGAAAGGAAGAATCGGACCTGAAATCTGGAGTAAGAAGAAGAATCGGACCTGAAACCTGGAGTAAGAAAGGAAGAATCGGACCTGAAACCTGGAGTTAGAAAGGAAGAATCGGACCTGAAACCTGGAGTTAGAAAGGAAGAATCGGACCTGAAATCTGGAGTAAGAAAGGAAGAATCGGACCTGAAATCTGGAGTAAGAAAGGAAGAATCGGACCTGAAACCTGGAGTAAGAAAGGAAGAATCGGACCTGAAATCTGGAGTAAGAAAGGAAGAATCGGACCTGAAATCTGGAGTAAGAAAGGAAGAATCGACCTGAAATCTGGAGTTAGAAAGGAAGAATCGGACCTGAAATCTGGAGTAAGAAAGGAAGAATCGGACCTGAAACCTGGAGTTAGAAAGGAAGAATCGGACCTGAAACCTGGAGTAGGAAAGGAAGAATCGGACCTGAAATCTGGAGTAAGAAAGGAAGAATCGGACCTGAAACCTGGAGTAAGAAAGGAAGAATCGGACCTGAAATCTGGAGTAAGAAAGGAAGAATCAGACCTGAAACCTGGAGTAAGAAAGGAAGAATCAGACCTGAAACCTGGAGTTAGAAAGGAAGAATCGGACCTGAAACCTGGAGTTAGAAAGGAAGAATCGGACCTGAAACCTGGAGTTAGAAAGGAAGAATCGGACCTGAAATCTGGCGTAAGAAAGGAAGAATCGGACCGGAAACCTGGAGTAAGAAAGGAAGAATCGGACCTGAAACCTGGAGTAAGAAAGGAAGAATCGGACCTGAAATCTGGAGTAAGAAAGGAAGAATCGGACCTGAAACCTGGAGTAAGAAAGGAGGAATCGGACCTGAAACCTGGCGTAAGAAAGGAAGAATCGGACCTGAAATCTGGAGTAAGAAAGGAAGAATCGGACCTGAAATCTGGAGTAAGAAAGGAAGAATCGGACCTGAAATCTGGAGTAAGAAAGGAAGAATCGGACCTGAAATCTGGAGTAAGAAAGGAAGAATCGGACCTGAAACCTGGAGTAAGAAAGGAAGAATCGGACCTGAAATCTGGAGTAGGAAAGGAAGAATCGGACCTGAAACCTGGAGTAAGAAAGGAAGAATCGGACCTGAATTCTGGAGTAAGAAAGGAAGAATCGGACCTGAAACCTGGAGTAAGAAAGGAAGAATCGGACCTGAAATCTGGAGTAAGAAAGGAAGAATCGGACCTGAAATCTGGAGTAAGAAAGGAAGAATCGGACCTGAAATCTGGAGTAAGAAAGGAAGAATCGGACCTGAAACCTGGAGTACGAAAGGAAGAATCGGACCTGAAACCTGGAGTTGGAAAGGAAGAATCGGACCTGAAACCTGGAGTAGGAAAGGAAGAATCGGACCTGAAATCTGGAGTAAGAAAGGAAGAATCGGACCTGAAACCTGGAGTAAGAAAGGAAGAATCGGACCTGAAACCTGGAGTTAGAAAGGAAGAATCGGACCTGAAACCTGGAGTTAGAAAGGAAGAATCGGACCTGAAATCTGGAGTAAGAAAGGAAGAATCGGACCTGAAATCTGGAGTAAGAAAGGAAGAATCGGACCTGAAATCTGGAGTAAGAAAGGCAGAATCGGACCTGAAACCTGGAGTAAGAAAGGAAGAATCGGACCTGAAACCTGAGTTAGAAAGGAAGAATCGGACCTGAAACCTGGAGTTAGAAAGGAAGAATCGGACCTGAAACCTGGAGTTAGAAAGGAAGAATCGGACCTGAAATCTGGCGTAAGAAAGGAAGAATCGGACCGGAAACCTGGAGTAAGAAAGGAAGAATCGGACCTGAAACCTGGAGTAAGAAAGGAAGAATCGGACCTGAAATCTGGAGTAAGAAAGGAAGAATCGGACCTGAAACCTGGAGTAAGAAAGGAGGAATCGGACCTGAAACCTGCGTAAGAAAGGAAGAATCGGACCTGAAATCTGGAGTAAGAAAGGAAGAATCGGACCTGAAATCTGGAGTAAGAAAGGAAGAATCGGACCTGAAATCTGGAGTAAGAAAGGAAGAATCGGACCTGAAATCTGGAGTAAGAAAGGAAGAATCGGACCTGAAACCTGGAGTAAGAAAGGAAGAATCGGACCTGAAATCTGGAGTAGGAAAGGAAGAATCGGACCTGAAACCTGGAGTAAGAAAGGAAGAATCGGACCTGAATTCTGGAGTAAGAAAGGAAGAATCGGACCTGAAACCTGGAGTAAGAAAGGAAGAATCGGACCTGAAATCTGGAGTAAGAAAGGAAGAATCGGACCTGAAATCTGGAGTAAGAAAGGAAGAATCGGACCTGAAATCTGGAGTAAGAAAGGAAGAATCGGACCTGAAACCTGGAGTAAGAAAGGAAGAATCGGACCTGAAACCTGGAGTTGGAAAGGAAGAATCGGACCTGAAACCTGGAGTAGGAAAGGAAGAATCGGACCTGAAATCTGGAGTAAGAAAGGAAGAATCGGACCTGAAACCTGGAGTAAGAAAGGAAGAATCGGACCTGAAACCTGGAGTTAGAAAGGAAGAATCGGACCTGAAACCTGGAGTTAGAAAGGAAGAATCGGACCTGAAATCTGGAGTAAGAAAGGAAGAATCGGACCTGAAATCTGGAGTAAGAAAGGAAGAATCGGACCTGAAACCTGGAGTAAGAAAGGAAGAATCGGACCTGAAATCTGGAGTAAGAAAGGAAGAATCGGACCTGAAATCTGGAGTAAGAAAGGAAGAATCGGACCTGAAATCTGGAGTTAGAAAGGAAGAATCGGACCTGAAATCTGGAGTAAGAAAGGAAGAATCGGACCTGAAACCTGGAGTTAGAAAGGAAGAATCGGACCTGAAACCTGGAGTAGGACAGGAAGAATCGGACCTGAAATCTGGAGTAAGAAAGGAAGAATCGGACCTGAAACCTGGAGTAAGAAAGGAAGAATCGGACCGGAAACCTGGAGTTAGAAAGGAAGAATCGGACCTGAAACCTGGAGTAAGAAAGGAAGAATCGGACCTGAAATCTGGAGTTAGAAAGGAAGAATCGGACCTGAAACCTGGAGTAAGAAAGGAAGAATCGGACCTGAAATCTGGAGTAAGAAAGGAAGAATCGGACCTGAAACCTGGAGTAAGAAAGGAAGAATCGGACCTGAAACCTGGAGTTAGAAAGGAAGAATCGGACCTGAAACCTGGAGTTAGAAAGGAAGAATCGGACCTGAAATCTGGAGTAAGAAAGGAAGAATCGGACCTGAAATCTGAGTAAGAAAGGAAGAATCGACCTGAAACCTGGAGTAAGAAAGGAAGAATCGGACCTGAAATCTGGAGTAAGAAAGGAAGAATCGGACCTGAAACCTGGAGTAAGAAAGGAAGAATCGGACCTGAAATCTGGAGTAAGAAAGGAAGAATCGGACCTGAAATCTGGAGTAAGAAAGGAAGAATGGGACCTGAAATCTGGAGTAAGAACGGAAGAATCGGACCTGAAATCTGGAGTAAGAAAGGAAGAATCGGACCTGAAACCTGGAGTTAGAAAGGAAGAATCGGACCTGAAACCTGGAGTAAGAAAGGAAGAATCGGACCTGAAACCTGGAGTTAGAAAGGAAGAATCGGACCTGAAACCTGGAGTTAGAAAGGAAGAATCGGACCTGAAACCTGGAGTAAGAAAGGAAGAATCGGACCTGAAACCTGGAGTTAGAAAGAAGAATCGGACCTGAAATCTGGAGTAAGAAAGGAAGAATCGGACCTGGAACCTGGAGAATGAAAGGAAGAATCGGACCTGAAACCTGGAGTTAGAAAGGAAGAATCGGACCTGAAACCTGGAGTAAGAAAGGAAGAATCGGACCTGAAATCTGGAGTTAGAAAGGAAGAATCGGACCTGAAACCTGGAGTAAGAAAGGAAGAATCGGACCTGAAACCTGGAGTAAGAAAGGAAGAATCGGACCTGAAATCTGGAGTTAGAAAGGAAGAATCGGACCTGAAATCTGGAGTAAGAAAGGAAGAATCGGACCTGAAACCTGGAGTAAGAAAGGAAGAATCGGACCTGAAACCTGGAGTTAGAAAGGAAGAATCGGACCTGAAACCTGGAGTTAGAAAGGAAGAATCGGACCTGAAACCTGGAGTAGGAAAGGAAGAATCGGACCTGAAATCTGGAGTAAGAAAGGAAGAATCGGACCTGGAACCTGGAGAATGAAAGGAAGAATCGGACCTGAAACCTGGAGTTAGAAAGGAAGAATCGGACCTGAAACCTGGAGTAAGAAAGGAAGAATCGGACCTGAAATCTGGAGTTAGAAAGGAAGAATCGGACCTGAAACCTGGAGTAAGAAAGGAAGAATCGGACCTGAAACCTGGAGTTAGAAAGGAAGAATCGGACCTGAAATCTGGAGTTAGAAAGGAAGAATCGGACCTGAAATCTGGAGTAAGAAAGGAAGAATCGGACCTGAAACCTGGAGTAAGAAAGGAAGAATCGGACCTGAAATCTGGAGGTGGAAAGGAAGAATCGTACCTGAAACCTGGAGTTAGAAAGGAAGAATCGGACCTGAAACCTGGAGTTAGAAAGGAAGAATCGGACCTGAAATCTGGAGTAAGAAAGGAAGAATCGGACCTGAAATCTGGAGTTAGAAAGGAAGAATCGGACCTGAAACCTGGAGTTAGAAAGGAAGAATCGGACCTGAAATCTGGAGTAAGAAAGGAAGAATCGGACCTGAAATCTGGAGTAAGAAAGGAAGAATCGGACCTGAAACCTGGAGTAAGAAAGGAAGAATCGGACCTGAAACCTGGAGTTAGAAAGGAAGAATCGGACCTGAAACCTGGAGTAGGAAAGGAAGAATCGGACCTGAAATCTGGAGTAAGAAAGGAAGAATCGGACCTGAAACCTGGAGTAAGAAAGGAAGAATCGGACCTGAAACCTGGAGTTAGAAAGGAAGAATCGGACCTGAAACCTGGAGTAAGAAAGGAAGAATCGGACCTGAAATCTGGAGTTAGAAAGGAAGAATCGGACCTGAAACCTGGAGTAAGAAAGGAAGAATCGGACCTGAAATCTGGAGTAAGAAAGGAAGAATCGGACCTGAAACCTGGAGTAAGAAAGGAAGAATCGGACCTGAAACCTGGAGTTAGAAAGGAAGAATCGGACCTGAAACCTGGAGTAAGAAAGGAAGAATCGGACCTGAAATCTGGAGTAAGAAAGGAAGAATCGGACTTGAAATCTGGAGTAAGAAAGGAAGAATCGGACCTGAAATCTGGAGTAAGAAAGGAAGAATCGGACCTGAAATCTGGAGTAAGAACGGAAGAATCGGACCTGAAACCTGGAGTAAGAAAGGAAGAATCGGACCTGAAATCTGGAGTTAGAAAGGAAGAATCGGACCTGAAACCTGGAGTTAGAAAGGAAGAATCGGACCTGAAACCTGGAGTTAGAAAGGAAGAATCGGACCTGAATCTGGAGTAAGAAAGGAGGAATCGGACCTGAAACCTGGAGTTAGAAAGGAAGAATCGGACCTGAAACCTGGAGTAGGAAAGGAAGAATCGGACCTGAAATCTGGAGTAAGAAAGGAAGAATTGGACCTGAAATCTGGAGTAAGAAAGGAAGAATCGGACCTGAAATCTGGAGTAAGAAAGGAAGAATCGGACCTGAAATCTGGAGTAAGAACGGAAGAATCGGACCTGAAATCTGGAGTAATAAAGGAAGAATCGGACCTGAAACCTGGAGTTAGAAAGGAAGAATCGGACCTGAAACCTGGAGTAAGAAAGGAAGAATCGGACCTGAAACCTGGAGTTAGAAAGGAAGAATCGGACCTGAAACCTGGAGTTAGAAAGGAAGAATCGGACCTGAAACCTGGAGTAAGAAAGGAAGAATCGGACCTGAAACCTGGAGTTAGAAAGGAAGAATCGGACCTGAAATCTGGAGTAAGAAAGGAAGAATCGGACCTGAAATCTGGAGTAAGAAAGGAAGAATCGGACCTGAAACCTGGAGTAAGAAAGGAAGAATCGGACCTGAAACCTGGAGTTAGAAAGGAAAAATCGGACTGAAACCTGGAGTAGGAAAGGAAGAATCGGACCTGAAATCTGGAGTAAGAAAGGAAGAATCGGACCTGAAACCTGGAGTAAGAAAGGAAGAATCGGACCTGAAACCTGGAGTTAGAAAGGAAGAATCGGACCTGAAACCTGGAGTAAGAAAGGAAGAATCGGACCTGAAATCTGGAGTTAGAAAGGAAGAATCGGACCTGAAACCTGGAGTAAGAAAGGAAGAATCGGACCTGAAATCTGGAGTAAGAAAGGAAGAATCGGACCTGAAACCTGGAGTAAGAAAAGAAGAATCGGACCTGAACCTGGAGTTAGAAAGGAAGAATCGGACCTGAAACCTGGAGTAAGAAAGGAAGAATCGGACCTGAAATCTGAGTAAGAAAGGAAGAATCGGACTTGAAATCTGGAGTAAGAAAGGAAGAATCGGACCTGAAATCTGGAGTAAGAAAGGAAGAATCGGACTGAAATCTGGAGTAAGAACGGAAGAATCGGACCTGAAATCTGGAGTAAGAAAGGAAGAATCGGACCTGAAACCTGGAGTTAGAAAGGAAGAATCGGACCTGAAACCTGGAGTAAGAAAGGAAGAATCGGACCTGAAACCTGGAGTTAGAAAGGAAGAATCGGACCTGAAACCTGGAGTTAGAAAGGAAGAATCGGACCTGAAACCTGGAGTAAGAAAGGAAGAATCGGACCTGAAATCTGGAGTTAGAAAGGAAGAATCGGACCTGAAACCTGGAGTAAGAAAGGAAGAATCGGACCTGAAATCTGGAGTAAGAAAGGAAGAATCGGACCTGAAACCTGGAGTAAGAAAGGAAGAATCGGACCTGAAACCTGGAGTTAGAAAGGAAGAATCGGACCTGAAACCTGGAGTAAGAAAGGAAGAATCGGACCTGAAATCTGGAGTAAGAAAGGAAGAATCGGACTTGAAATCTGGAGTAAGAAAGGAAGAATCGGACCTGAAATCTGGAGTAAGAAAGGAAGAATCGGACCTGAAATCTGGAGTAAGAACGGAAGAATCGGACCTGAAACCTGGAGTAAGAAAGGAAGAATCGGACCTGAAATCTGGAGTTAGAAAGGAAGAATCGGACCTGAAACCTGGAGTTAGAAAGGAAGAATCGGACCTGAAACCTGGAGTTAGAAAGGAAGAATCGGACCTGAATCTGGAGTAAGAAAGGAGGAATCGGACCTGAAACCTGGAGTTAGAAAGGAAGAATCGGACCTGAAACCTGGAGTAGGAAAGGAAGAATCGGACCTGAAATCTGGAGTAAGAAAGGAAGAATTGGACCTGAAATCTGGAGTAAGAAAGGAAGAATCGGACCTGAAATCTGGAGTAAGAAAGGAAGAATCGGACCTGAAATCTGGAGTAAGAACGGAAGAATCGGACCTGAAATCTGGAGTAATAAAGGAAGAATCGGACCTGAAACCTGGAGTTAGAAAGGAAGAATCGGACCTGAAACCTGGAGTAAGAAAGGAAGAATCGGACCTGAAACCTGGAGTTAGAAAGGAAGAATCGGACCTGAAACCTGGAGTTAGAAAGGAAGAATCGGACCTGAAACCTGGAGTAAGAAAGGAAGAATCGGACCTGAAACCTGGAGTTAGAAAGGAAGAATCGGACCTGAAATCTGGAGTAAGAAAGGAAGAATCGGACCTGAAATCTGGAGTAAGAAAGGAAGAATCGGACCTGAAACCTGGAGTAAGAAAGGAAGAATCGGACCTGAAACCTGGAGTTAGAAAGGAAAATCGGACCTGAAACCTGGAGTAGGAAAGGAAGAATCGGACCTGAAATCTGGAGTAAGAAAGGAAGAATCGGACCTGAAACCTGGAGTAAGAAAGGAAGAATCGGACCTGAAACCTGGAGTTAGAAAGGAAGAATCGGACCTGAAACCTGGAGTAAGAAAGGAAGAATCGGACCTGAAATCTGGAGTTAGAAAGGAAGAATCGGACCTGAAACCTGGAGTAAGAAAGGAAGAATCGGACCTGAAATCTGGAGTAAGAAAGGAAGAATCGGACCTGAAACCTGGAGTAAGAAAAGAAGAATCGGACCTGAAACCTGGAGTTAGAAAGGAAGAATCGGACCTGAAACCTGGAGTAAGAAAGGAAGAATCGGACCTGAAATCTGGAGTAAGAAAGGAAGAATCGGACTTGAAATCTGGAGTAAGAAAGGAAGAATCGGACCTGAAATCTGGAGTAAGAAAGGAAGAATCGGACCTGAAATCTGGAGTAAGAACGGAAGAATCGGACCTGAAATCTGGAGTAAGAAAGGAAGAATCGGACCTGAAACCTGGAGTTAGAAAGGAAGAATCGGACCTGAAACCTGGAGTAAGAAAGGAAGAATCGGACCTGAAACCTGGAGTTAGAAAGGAAGAATCGGACCTGAAACCTGGAGTAAGAAAGGAAGAATCGGACCTGAAACCTGGAGTTAGAAAGGAAGAATCGGACCTGAAATCTGGAGTAAGAAAGGAAGAATCGGACCTGAAATCTGGAGTAAGAAAGGAAGAATCGGACCTGAAACCTGGAGTAAGAAAGGAAGAATCGGACCTGAAACCTGGAGTTAGAAAGGAAGAATCGGACCTGAAACCTGGAGTTAGAAAGGAAGAATCGGACCTGAAATCTGGAGTAAGAAAGGAAGAATCGGACCTGAAACCTGGAGTAAGAAAGGAAGAATCGGACCTGAAACCTGGAGTTAGAAAGGAAGAATCGGACCTGAAACCTGGAGTAAGAAAGGAAGAATCGGACCTGAAATCTGGAGTTAGAAAGGAAGAATCGGACCTGAAACCTGGAGTAAGAAAGGAAGAATCGGACCTGAAACCTGGAGTTAGAAAGGAAGAATCGGACCTGAAACCTGGAGTAAGAAAGGAAGAATCGGACCTGAAACCTGGAGTAAGAAAGGAAGAATCGGACCTGAAATCTGGAGTAAGAAAGGAAGAATCGGACCTGAAACCTGGAGTAAGAAAGGAAGAATCGGACCTGAAATCTGGAGTAAGAAAGGAAGAATCGGACCTGAAACCTGGAGTTAGAAAGGAAGAATCGGACCTGAAACCTGGAGTTAGAAAGGAAGAATCGGACCTGAAATCTGGAGTAAGAAAGGAAGCATCGGACCTGAAATCTGGAGTTAGAAAGGAAGAATCGGACCTGAAATCTGGAGTAAGAAAGGAAGAATCGGACCTGAAACCTGGAGTAAGAAAGGAAGAATCGGACCTGAAATCTGGAGTAAGAAAGGAAGAATCGGACCTGAAACCTGGAGTTAGAAAGGAAGAATCGGACCTGAAACCTGGAGTAAGAAAGGAAGAATCGGACCTGAATCTGGAGTAAGAAAGGAGGAATCGGACCTGAAACCTGGAGTTAGAAAGGAAGAATCGGACCTGAAACCTGGAGTAGGAAAGGAAGAATCGGACCTGAAATCTGGAGTAAGAAAGGAAGAATCGGACCTGAAACCTGGAGTTAGAAAGGAAGAATCGGACCTGAAACCTGAAGTAAGAAAGGAAGAATCAGACCTGAAACCTGGAGTAAGAAAGGAAGAATCGGACCTGAATCTGGAGTAAGAAAGGAGGAATCGGACCTGAAACCTGGAGTTAGAAAGGAAGAATCGGACCTGAAACCTGGAGTAGGAAAGGAAGAATCGGACCTGAAATCTGGAGTAAGAAAGGAAGAATCGGACCTGAAACCTGGAGTTAGAAAGGAAGAATCGGACCTGAAACCTGAAGTAAGAAAGGAAGAATCAGACCTGAAACCTGGAGTAGGAAAGGAAGAATCGGACCTGAAATCTGGAGTTAGAAAGGAAGAATCGGACCTGAAACCTGGAGTAAGAAAGGAAGAATCGGACCTGAAATATGGAGTAAGAAAGGAAGAATCGGACCTTAAACCTGGAATTAGAAAGGAAGAATCGGACCTGAAATCTGGAGTAGGAAAGGAAGAATCGGACCTGAAACCTGGAGTAAGAAAGGAAGAATCGGACCTGAAATCTGGAGTAGGAAAGGAAGAATCGGACCTGAAATCTGGAGTAAGAAAGGAAGAATCGGACCTGAAATCTGGAGTTAGAAAGGAAGAATCGGACCTGAAATCTGGAGTTAGAAAGGAAGAATCGGACCTGAAACCTGGAGTAAGAAAGGAAGAATCGGACCTGAAACCTGGAGTAAGAAAGGAAGAATCGGACCTGAAACCTGGAGTTAGAAAGGAAGAATCGGACCTGAAACCTGGAGTTAGAAAGGAAGAATCGGACCTGAATCTGGAGTAAGAAAGGAGGAATCAGACCTGAAACCTGGAGTAAGAAAGGAAGAATCGGACCTGAAACCTGGAGTAGGAAAGGAAGAATCGGACCTGAAATCTGGAGTAAGAAAGGAAGAATCGGACCTGAAACCTGGAGTTAGAAAGGAAGAATCGGACCTGAAACCTGAAGTAAGAAAGGAAGAATCGGACCTGAAACCTGGAGTAGGAAAGGAAGAATCGGACCTGAAACCTGGAGTAAGAAAGGAAGAATCGGACCTGAAACCTGGAGTAGGAAAGGAAGAATCGGACCTGAAACCTGGAGTAAGAAAGGAAGAATCGGACCTGAAATCTGGAGTAAGAAAGGAAGAATCGGACCTGAAACCTGGAGTAAGAAAGGAAGAATCGGACCTGAAATCTGGAGTAAGAAAGGAAGAATCGGACCTGAAACGTGGAGTAAGAAAGGAAGAATCGGACCTGAAACCTGGAGTAAGAAAGGAGGAATCGGACCTGAAACCTGGAGTAAGAAAGGAAGAATCAGACCTGAAACCTGGAGTTAGAAAGGAAGAATCGGACCTGAAACCTGGAGTTAGAAAGGAAGAATCGGACCTGAAATCTGGAGTAAGAAAGGAAGAATTGGACCTGAAATCTGGAGTAAGAAAGGAAGAATCGGACCTGAAACCTGGAATTAGAAAGGAAGAATCGGACCTGAAATCTGGAGTAGGAAAGGAAGAATCGGACCTGAAACCTGGACTAAGAAAGGAAGAATCGGACCTGAAATCTGGAGTAGGAAAGGAAGAATCGGACCTGAAACCTGAAGTAAGAAAGGAAGAATCAGACCTGAAACCTGGAGTAGGAAAGGAAGAATCAGACCTGAAACCTGGAGTAAGAAAGGAAGAATCGGACCTGAAACCTGGAGTAAGAAAGGAAGAATCGGACCTGAAATATGGCGTAAGAAAGGAAGAATTGGACCTGAAACCTGGCGTTAGAAAGGAAGAATCGGACCTGAAACCTGGAGTAAGAAAGGAAGAATCGGACCTGAAACCTGGAGTAAGAAAGGAAGAATCGGACCTGAAATCTGGAGTAAGAAAGGAAGAATCGGACCTGAATTCTGGAGTAAGAAAGGAAGAATCGGACCTGAAATCTGGAGTAAGAAAGGAAGAATCGGACCTGAAATCTGGAGTTAGAAAGGAAGAATCGGACCTGAAATCTGGAGTTAGAAAGGAAGAATCGGACCTGTAATCTGGAGTAAGAAAGGAGGAATTGGACCTGAAACCTGGCGTAAGAAAGGAAGAATCGGACCTGAAATCTGGAGTAAGAAAGGAAGAATCGGACCTGAAACCTGGAGTAAGAAAGGAAGAATCGGACCTGAAACCTGGAGTAGGAAAGGAAGAATCGGACCTGAAATCTGGAGTAAGAAAGGAAGAATCGGACCTGAAACCTGGAGTAAGAAAGGAAGAATCGGACCTGAAATCTGGAGTTAGAAGGGAAGAATCGGACCTGAAATCTGGAGTAAGAAAGGAAGAATTGGACCTGAAACCTGGAGTAAGAAAGGAGGAATCGGACCTGAAATCTGGAGTAAGAAAGGAAGAATCGGACCTGAAACCTGGAGTTAGAAAGGAAGAATCGGACCTGAAACCTGGAGTTAGAAAGGAAGAATCGGACCTGAAATCTGGAGTAAGAAAGGAAGAATCGGACCTGAAATCTGGAGTTAGAAAGGAAGAATCAGATCTGAAACCTGGAGTAAGAAAGGAAGAATCGGACCTGAAACCTGGAGTAAGAAAGGAAGAATCGGACCTGAAATCTGGAGTAGGAAAGGAAGAATCGGACCTGAAATCTGGAGTAAGAAAGGAAGAATCGGACCTGAAACCTGGAGTTAGAAAGGAAGAATCGGACCTGAAACCTGAAGTAAGAAAGGAAGAATCAGACCTGAAACCTGGAGTAAGAAAGGAAGAATCGGACCTGAAACCTGGAGTTAGAAAGGAAGAATCGGACCTGAAACCTGGAGTTAGAAAGGAAGAATCGGACCTGAAATCTGGAGTAAGAAAGGAAGAATCGGACCTGAAATCTGGAGTTAGAAAGGAAGAATCAGATCTGAAACCTGCAGTAAGAAAGGAAGAATCGGACCTGAAACCTGGAGTAAGAAAGGAAGAATCGGACCTGAAATCTGGAGTAAGAAAGGAAGAATCGGACCTGAAACCTGGAGTTAGAAAGGAAGAATCGGACCTGAAACCTGGAGTAAGAAAGGAAGAATCGGACCTGAATCTGGAGTAAGAAAGGAGGAATCGGACCTGAAACCTGGAGTTAGAAAGGAAGAATCGGACCTGAAACCTGGAGTAGGAAAGGAAGAATCGGACCTGAAACCTGGAGTAAGAAAGGAAGAATCGGACCTGAAATCTGGAGTAAGAAAGGAAGAATCGGACCTGAATTCTGGAGTAAGAAAGGAAGAATCGGACCTGAAATCTGGAGTAAGAAAGGAAGAATCGGACCTGAAATCTGGAGTTAGAAAGGAAGAATCGGACCTGAAATCTGGAGTTAGAAAGGAAGAATCGGACCTGTAATCTGGAGTAAGAAAGGAGGAATTGGACCTGAAACCTGGCGTAAGGAAGGAAGAATCGGACCTGAAATCTGGAGTAAGAAAGGAAGAATCGGACCTGAAACCTGGAGTAAGAAAGGAAGAATCGGACCTGAAACCTGGAGTAGGAAAGGAAGAATCGGACCTGAAATCTGGAGTAAGAAAGGAAGAATCGGACCTGAAACCTGGAGTAAGAAAGGAAGAATCGGACCTGAAATCTGGAGTTAGAAAGGAAGAATCGGACCTGAAATCTGGAGTAAGAAAGGAAGAATCGGACCTGAAACCTGGAGTAAGAAAGGAGGAATCGGACCTGAAATCTGGAGTAAGAAAGGAAGAATCGGACCTGAAACCTGGAGTTAGAAAGGAAGAATCGGACCTGAAACCTGGAGTTAGAAAGGAAGAATCGGACCTGAAATCTGGAGTAAGAAAGGAAGAATCGGACCTGAAATCTGGAGTTAGAAAGGAAGAATCGGATCTGAAACCTGGAGTAAGAAAGGAAGAATCGGACCTGAAACCTGGAGTAAGAAAGGAAGAATCGGACCTGAAATCTGGAGTAAGAAAGGAAGAATCGGACCTGAAACCTGGAGTTAGAAAGGAAGAATCGGACCTGAAACCTGGAGTTAGAAAGGAAGAATCGGACCTGAATCTGGAGTAAGAAAGGAGGAATCGGACCTGAAACCTGGAGTTAGAAAGGAAGAATCGGACCTGAAACCTGGAGTAGGAAAGGAAGAATCGGACCTGAAATCTGGAGTAAGAAAGGAAGAATCGGACCTGAAACCTGGAGTTAGAAAGGAAGAATCGGACCTGAAACCTGAAGTAAGAAAGGAAGAATCGGACCTGAAACCTGGAGTAGGAAAGGAAGAATCGGACCTGAAACCTGGAGTAAGAAAGTAAGAATCGGACCTGAAATCTGGAGTAAGAAAGGAAGAATCGGACCTGAAACCTGGAGTAAGAAAGGAAGAATCGGACCTGAAACCTGGAGTTAGAAAGGAAGAATCGGACCTGAAACCTGGAGTAAGAAAGGAAGAATCGGACCTGAAACCTGGAGTTAGAAAGGAAGAATCGGACCTGAAATCTGGAGTAAGAAAGGAAGAATTGGACCTGAAACCTGGCGTAAGAAAGGAAGAATCGGACCTGAAATCTGGAGTAAGAAAGGAAGAATAGGACCTGAAACCTGGAGTAAGAAAGGAAGAATCGGACCTGAAATCTGGAGTAAGAAAGGAAGAATCGGACCTGAAACCTGGAGTAAGAAAGGAAGAATCGGACCTGAAACCTGGAGTAAGAAAGGAAGAATCGGACCTGAAATCTGGAGTTAGAAAGGAAGAATCGGACCTGAAATCTGGAATAAGAAAGGAAGAATCGGACCTGAAACCTGGAGTAAGAAAGGAAGAATCGGACCTGAAACCTGGAGTAAGAAAGGAGGAATCGGACCTGAAACCTGGAGTAAGAAAGGAAGAATTGGACCTGAAATCTGGAGTAAGAAAGGAAGAATCAGGCCTGAAACCTGGAGTTAGAAAGGAAGAATCGGACCTGAAATCTGGAGTTAGAAAGGAAGAATCGGACCTGAAATCTGGAGTAAGAAAGGAAGAATTGGACCTGAAATCTGGAGTAAGAAAGGAAGAATCGGACCTGAAACCTGGAATTAGAAAGGAAGAATCGGACCTGAAACCTGGAGTAAGAAAGGAAGAATCGGACCTGAAATCTGGAGTTAGAAAGGAAGAATCGGACCTGAAACCTGAAGTAAGAAAGGAAGAATCGGACCTGAAACCTGGAGTAGGAAAGGAAGAATCGGACCTGAAACCTGGAGTTAGAAAGGAAGAATCGGACCTGTAATCTGGAGTAAGAAAGGAAGAATTGGACCTGAAACCTGGCGTAAGAAAGGAAGAATCGGACCTGAAATCTGGAGTAAGAAAGGAAGAATCGGACCTGAAACCTGGAGTAAGAAAGGAAGAATCGGACCTGAAACCTGGAGTAGGAAAGGAAGAATCGGACCTGAAATCTGGAGTAAGAAAGGAAGAATCGGACCTGAAACCTGGAGTAAGAAAGGAAGAATCGGACCTGAAATCTGGAGTTAGAAAGGAAGAATCGGACCTGAAATCTGGAGTAAGAAAGGAAGAATCGGACCTGAAACCTGGAGTAAGAAAGGAGGAATCGGACCTGAAATCTGGAGTAAGAAAGGAAGAATCGGACCTGAAACCTGGAGTTAGAAAGGAAGAATCGGACCTGAAACCTGGAGTTAGAAAGGAAGAATCGGACCTGAAATCTGGAGTAAGAAAGGAAGAATCGGACCTGAAATCTGGAGTTAGAAAGGAAGAATCGGATCTGAAACCTGGAGTAAGAAAGGAAGAATCGGACCTGAAACCTGGAGTAAGAAAGGAAGAATCGGACCTGAAATCTGGAGTTAGAAAGGAAGAATCGGACCTGAAATCTGGAGTAAGAAAGGAAGAATCGGACCTGAAACCTGGAGTAAGAAAGGAGGAATCGGACCTGAAATCTGGAGTAAGAAAGGAAGAATCGGACCTGAAACCTGGAGTTAGAAAGGAAGAATCGGACCTGAAACCTGGAGTTAGAAAGGAAGAATCGGACCTGAAATCTGGAGTAAGAAAGGAAGAATCGGACCTGAAATCTGGAGTTAGAAAGGAAGAATCAGATCTGAAACCTGGAGTAAGAAAGGAAGAATCGGACCTGAAACCTGGAGTAAGAAAGGAAGAATCGGACCTGAAATCTGGAGTAAGAAAGGAAGAATCGGACCTGAAACCTGGAGTTAGAAAGGAAGAATCGGACCTGAAACCTGGAGTAAGAAAGGAAGAATCGGACCTGAATCTGGAGTAAGAAAGGAGGAATCGGACCTGAAACCTGGAGTTAGAAAGGAAGAATCGGACCTGAAACCTGGAGTAGGAAAGGAAGAATCGGACCTGAAATCTGGAGTAAGAAAGGAAGAATCGGACCTGAAACCTGGAGTTAGAAAGGAAGAATCGGACCTGAAACCTGAAGTAAGAAAGGAAGAATCAGACCTGAAACCTGGAGTAGGAAAGGAAGAATCGGACCTGAAATCTGGAGTAAGAAAGGAAGAATCGGACCTGAAACCTGGAGTTAGAAAGGAAGAATCGGACCTGAAATCTGGAGTAAGAAAGGAAGTATCGGACCTGAAATATGGCGTAAGAAAGGAAGAATTGGACCTGAAACCTGGCGTTAGAAAGGAAGAATCGGACCTGAAACCTGGAGTAAGAAAGGAAGAATCGGACCTGAAATCTGGAGTAAGAAAGGAAGAATCGGACCTGAATTCTGGAGTAAGAAAGGAAGAATCGGACCTGAAATCTGGAGTAAGAAAGGAAGAATCGGACCTGAAATCTGGAGTTAGAAAGGAAGAATCGGACCTGAAATCTGGAGTTAGAAAGGAAGAATCGGACCTGTAATCTGGAGTAAGAAAGGAGGAATTGGACCTGAAACCTGGCGTAAGAAAGGAAGAATCGGACCTGAAATCTGGAGTAAGAAAGGAAGAATCGGACCTGAAACCTGGAGTAAGAAAGGAAGAATCGGACCTGAAACCTGGAGTAGGAAAGGAAGAATCGGACCTGAAATCTGGAGTAAGAAAGGAAGAATCGGACCTGAAACCTGGAGTAAGAAAGGAAGAATCGGACCTGAAATCTGGAGTTAGAAAGGAAGAATCGGACCTGAAATCTGGAGTAAGAAAGGAAGAATCGGACCTGAAACCTGGAGTAAGAAAGGAGGAATCGGACCTGAAATCTGGAGTAAGAAAGGAAGAATCGGACCTGAAACCTGGAGTTAGAAAGGAAGAATCGGACCTGAAACCTGGAGTTAGAAAGGAAGAATCGGACCTGAAATCTGGAGTAAGAAAGGAAGAATCGGACCTGAAATCTGGAGTTAGAAAGGAAGAATCGGATCTGAAACCTGGAGTAAGAAAGGAAGAATCGGACCTGAAACCTGGAGTAAGAAAGGAAGAATCGGACCTGAAATCTGGAGTAAGAAAGGAAGAATCGGACCTGAAACCTGGAGTTAGAAAGGAAGAATCGGACCTGAAACCTGGAGTTAGAAAGGAAGAATCGGACCTGAATCTGGAGTAAGAAAGGAGGAATCGGACCTGAAACCTGGAGTTAGAAAGGAAGAATCGGACCTGAAACCTGGAGTAGGAAAGGAAGAATCGGACCTGAAATCTGGAGTAAGAAAGGAAGAATCGGACCTGAAACCTGGAGTTAGAAAGGAAGAATCGGACCTGAAACCTGAAGTAAGAAAGGAAGAATCGGACCTGAAACCTGGAGTAGGAAAGGAAGAATCGGACCTGAAACCTGGAGTAAGAAAGGAAGAATCGGACCTGAAATCTGGAGTAAGAAAGGAAGAATCGGACCTGAAACCTGGAGTAAGAAAGGAAGAATCGGACCTGAAACCTGGAGTTAGAAAGGAAGAATCGGACCTGAAACCTGGAGTAAGAAAGGAAGAATCGGACCTGAAACCTGGAGTTAGAAAGGAAGAATCGGACCTGAAATCTGGAGTAAGAAAGGAAGAATTGGACCTGAAACCTGGCGTAAGAAAGGAAGAATCGGACCTGAAATCTGGAGTAAGAAAGGAAGAATAGGACCTGAAACCTGGAGTAAGAAAGGAAGAATCGGACCTGAAATCTGGAGTAAGAAAGGAAGAATCGGACCTGAAACCTGGAGTAAGAAAGGAAGAATCGGACCTGAAACCTGGAGTAAGAAAGGAAGAATCGGACCTGAAATCTGGAGTTAGAAAGGAAGAATCGGACCTGAAATCTGGAATAAGAAAGGAAGAATCGGACCTGAAACCTGGAGTAAGAAAGGAAGAATCGGACCTGAAACCTGGAGTAAGAAAGGAGGAATCGGACCTGAAACCTGGAGTAAGAAAGGAAGAATTGGACCTGAAATCTGGAGTAAGAAAGGAAGAATCAGGCCTGAAACCTGGAGTAAGAAAGGAAGAATCGGACCTGAAATCTGGAGTTAGAAAGGAAGAATCGGACCTGAAATCTGGAGTAAGAAAGGAAGAATTGGACCTGAAATCTGGAGTAAGAAAGGAAGAATCGGACCTGAAACCTGGAATTAGAAAGGAAGAATCGGACCTGAAACCTGGAGTAAGAAAGGAAGAATCGGACCTGAAATCTGGAGTTAGAAAGGAAGAATCGGACCTGAAACCTGAAGTAAGAAAGGAAGAATCGGACCTGAAACCTGGAGTAGGAAAGGAAGAATCGGACCTGAAACCTGGAGTTTGAAAGGAAGAATCGGACCTGTAATCTGGAGTAAGAAAGGAAGAATTGGACCTGAAACCTGGCGTAAGAAAGGAAGAATCGGACCTGAAATCTGGAGTAAGAAAGGAAGAATCGGACCTGAAACCTGGAGTAAGAAAGGAAGAATCGGACCTGAAACCTGGAGTAGGAAAGGAAGAATCGGACCTGAAATCTGGAGTAAGAAAGGAAGAATCGGACCTGAAACCTGGAGTAAGAAAGGAAGAATCGGACCTGAAATCTGGAGTTAGAAAGGAAGAATCGGACCTGAAATCTGGAGTAAGAAAGGAAGAATCGGACCTGAAACCTGGAGTAAGAAAGGAGGAATCGGACCTGAAATCTGGAGTAAGAAAGGAAGAATCGGACCTGAAACCTGGAGTTAGAAAGGAAGAATCGGACCTGAAACCTGGAGTTAGAAAGGAAGAATCGGACCTGAAATCTGGAGTAAGAAAGGAAGAATCGGACCTGAAATCTGGAGTTAGAAAGGAAGAATCGGATCTGAAACCTGGAGTAAGAAAGGAAGAATCGGACCTGAAACCTGGAGTAAGAAAGGAAGAATCGGACCTGAAATCTGGAGTAAGAAAGGAAGAATCGGACCTGAAACCTGGAGTTAGAAAGGAAGAATCGGACCTGAAACCTGGAGTTAGAAAGGATGAATCGGACCTGAATCTGGAGTAAGAAAGGAGGAATCGGACCTGAAACCTGGAGTTAGAAAGGAAGAATCGGACCTGAAACCTGGAGTAGGAAAGGAAGAATCGGACCTGAAATCTGGAGTAAGAAAGGAAGAATCGGACCTGAAACCTGGAGTTAGAAAGGAAGAATCGGACCTGAAACCTGAAGTAAGAAAGGAAGAATCGGACCTGAAACCTGGAGTAGGAAAGGAAGAATCGGACCTGAAACCTGGAGTAAGAAAGCAAGAATCGGACCTGAAACCTGGAGTAAGAAAGGAAGAATCGGACCTGAAATCTGGAGTAAGAAAGGAAGAATCGGACCTGAAACCTGGAGTAAGAAAGGAAGAATCGGACCTGAAACCTGGAGTTAGAAAGGAAGAATCGGACCTGAAATCTGGAGTAAGAAAGGAAGAATTGGACCTGAAACCTGGCGTAAGAAAGGAAGAATCGGACCTGAAATCTGGAGTAAGAAAGGAAGAATAGGACCTGAAACCTGGAGTAAGAAAGGAAGAATCGGACCTGAAATCTGGAGTAAGAAAGGAAGAATCGGACCTGAAACCTGGAGTAAGAAAGGAAGAATCGGACCTGAAACCTGGAGTAAGAAAGGAAGAATCGGACCTGAAATCTGGAGTTAGAAAGGAAGAATCGGACCTGAAATCTGGAGTAAGAAAGGAAGAATCGGACCTGAAACCTGGAGTAAGAAAGGAAGAATCGGACCTGAAACCTGGAGTAAGAAAGGAGGAATCGGACCTGAAACCTGGAGTAAGAAAGGAAGAATTGGACCTGAAATCTGGAGTAAGAAAGGAAGAATCGGACCTGAAATCTGGAGTAAGAAAGGAAGAATTGGACCTGAAATCTGGAGTAAGAAAGGAAGAATCGGACCTGAAACCTGGAATTAGAAAGGAAGAATCGGACCTGAAACCTGGAGTAAGAAAGGAAGAATCGGACCTGAAATCTGGAGTTAGAAAGGAAGAATCGGACCTGAAACCTGAAGTAAGAAAGGAAGAATCGGACCTGAAACCTGGAGTAGGAAAGGAAGAATCGGACCTGAAACCTGGAGTAAGAAAGGAAGAATCGGACCTGAAACCTGGAGTAAGAAAGGAAGAATCGGACCTGAAACCTGAAGTAAGAAAGGAAGAATCGGACCTGAAACCTGGAGTAGGAAAAGAAGAATCGGACCTGTAACCTGGAGTAAGAAAGGAAGAATCGGACCTGAAACCTGGAGTAAGAAAGGAAGAATCGGACCTGTAACCTGGAGTAAGAAAGGAAGAATCGGACCTGAAACCTGGAGTAAGAAAGGAAGAATCGGACCTGAAACCTGGAGTTAGAAAGGAAGAATCGGACCTGAAATCTGGAGTAAGAAAGGAAGAATCGGACCTGAAACCTGGAGTTAGAAAGGAAGAATCGGACCTGAAATCTGGAGTAAGAAAGGAAGAATCGGACCTGAAACCTGGAGTTAGAAAGGAAGAATCGGACCTGAAATCTGGAGTAAGAAAGGAAGAATCGGACCTGAAATATGGCGTAAGAAAGGAAGAATTGGACCTGAAACCTGGCGTTAGAAAGGAAGAATCGGACCTGAAACCTGGAGTAAGAAAGGAAGAATCGGACCTGAAACCTGGAGTAAGAAAGGAAGAATCGGACCTGAAATCTGGAGTAAGAAAGGAAGAATCGGACCTGAAATCTGGAGTAAGAAAGGAAGAATCGGACCTGAAATCTGGAGTAAGAAAGGAAGAATCAGACCTGAAATCTGGAGTTAGAAAGGAAGAATCGGACCTGAAATCTGGAGTAAGAAAGGAAGAATCGGACCTGAAACCTGGAGTAAGAAAGGAAGAATCGGACCTGAAATCTGGAGTAAGAAAGGAAGAATCGGACCTGAAACCTGGAGTAAGAAAGGAAGAATCGGACCTGAAATCTGGAGTAAGAAAGGAAGAATCGGACCTGAAACCTGGAGTAAGAAAGGAAGAATCGGACCTGAAACCTGGAGTAAGAAAGGAAGAATCGGACCTGAAATCTGGAGTTAGAAAGGAAGAATCGGACCTGAAATCTGGAGTAAGAAAGGAAGAATCGGACCTGAAACCTGGAGTAAGAAAGGAGGAATCGGACCTGAAACCTGGAGTAAGAAAGGAAGAATTGGACCTGAAATCTGGAGTAAGAAAGGAAGAATCAGACCTGAAACCTTGAGTTAGAAAGGAAGAATCGGACCTGAAATCTGGAGTTAGAAAGGAAGAATCGGACCTGAAATCTGGAGTAAGAAAGGAAGAATCGGACCTGAAACCTGGAGTAAGAAAGGAGGAATCGGACCTGAAATCTGGAGTAAGAAAGGAAGAATCGGACCTGAAACCTGGAGTTAGAAAGGAAGAATCGGACCTGAAACCTGGAGTTAGAAAGGAAGAATCGGACCTGAAATCTGGAGTAAGAAAGGAAGAATCGGACCTGAAATCTGGAGTTAGAAAGGAAGAATCGGATCTGAAACCTGGAGTAAGAAAGGAAGAATCGGACCTGAAACCTGGAGTAAGAAAGGAAGAATCGGACCTGAAATCTGGAGTAAGAAAGGAAGAATCGGACCTGAAACCTGGAGTTAGAAAGGAAGAATCGGACCTGAAACCTGGAGTTAGAAAGGATGAATCGGACCTGAATCTGGAGTAAGAAAGGAGGAATCGGACCTGAAACCTGGAGTTAGAAAGGAAGAATCGGACCTGAAACCTGGAGTAGGAAAGGAAGAATCGGACCTGAAATCTGGAGTAAGAAAGGAAGAATCGGACCTGAAACCTGGAGTTAGAAAGGAAGAATCGGACCTGAAACCTGAAGTAAGAAAGGAAGAATCGGACCTGAAACCTGGAGTAGGAAAGGAAGAATCGGACCTGAAACCTGGAGTAAGAAAGCAAGAATCGGACCTGAAACCTGGAGTAAGAAAGGAAGAATCGGACCTGAAATCTGGAGTAAGAAAGGAAGAATCGGACCTGAAACCTGGAGTAAGAAAGGAAGAATCGGACCTGAAACCTGGAGTTAGAAAGGAAGAATCGGACCTGAAATCTGGAGTAAGAAAGGAAGAATTGGACCTGAAACCTGGCGTAAGAAAGGAAGAATCGGACCTGAAATCTGGAGTAAGAAAGGAAGAATAGGACCTGAAACCTGGAGTAAGAAAGGAAGAATCGGACCTGAAATCTGGAGTAAGAAAGGAAGAATCGGACCTGAAACCTGGAGTAAGAAAGGAAGAATCGGACCTGAAACCTGGAGTAAGAAAGGAAGAATCGGACCTGAAATCTGGAGTTAGAAAGGAAGTATCGGACCTGAAATCTGGAGTAAGAAAGGAAGAATCGGACCTGAAACCTGGAGTAAGAAAGGAAGAATCGGACCTGAAACCTGGAGTAAGAAAGGAGGAATCGGACCTGAAACCTGGAGTAAGAAAGGAAGAATTGGACCTGAAATCTGGAGTAAGAAAGGAAGAATCAGACCTGAAACCTTGAGTTAGAAAGGAAGAATCGGACCTGAAATCTGGAGTTAGAAAGGAAGAATCGGACCTGAAATCTGGAGTAAGAAAGGAAGAATTGGACCTGAAATCTGGAGTAAGAAAGGAAGAATCGGACCTGAAACCTGGAATTAGAAAGGAAGAATCGGACCTGAAACCTGGAGTAAGAAAGGAAGAATCGGACCTGAAATCTGGAGTTAGAAAGGAAGAATCGGACCTGAAACCTGAAGTAAGAAAGGAAGAATCGGACCTGAAACCTGGAGTAGGAAAGGAAGAATCGGACCTGAAACCTGGAGTAAGAAAGGAAGAATCGGACCTGAAACCTGGAGTAAGAAAGGAAGAATCGGACCTGAAACCTGAAGTAAGAAAGGAAGAATCGGACCTGAAACCTGGAGTAGGAAAAGAAGAATCGGACCTGTAACCTGGAGTAAGAAAGGAAGAATCGGACCTGAAACCTGGAGTAAGAAAGGAAGAATCGGACCTGTAACCTGGAGTAAGAAAGGAAGAATCGGACCTGAAACCTGGAGTAAGAAAGGAAGAATCGGACCTGAAACCTGGAGTTAGAAAGGAAGAATCGGACCTGAAATCTGGAGTAAGAAAGGAAGAATCGGACCTGAAACCTGGAGTTAGAAAGGAAGAATCGGACCTGAAATCTGGAGTAAGAAAGGAAGAATCGGACCTGAAACCTGGAGTTAGAAAGGAAGAATCGGACCTGAAATCTGGAGTAAGAAAGGAAGAATCGGACCTGAAATATGGCGTAAGAAAGGAAGAATTGGACCTGAAACCTGGCGTTAGAAAGGAAGAATCGGACCTGAAACCTGGAGTAAGAAAGGAAGAATCGGACCTGAAACCTGGAGTAAGAAAGGAAGAATCGGACCTGAAACCTGGAGTAAGAAAGGAAGAATCGGACCTGAAATCTGGAGTTAGAAAGGAAGAATCGGACCTGAAATCTGGAGTAAGAAAGGAAGAATCGGACCTGAAACCTGGAGTAAGAAAGGAAGAATCGGACCTGAAATCTGGAGTAAGAAAGGAAGAATCGGACCTGAAACCTGGAGTAAGAAAGGAAGAATCGGACCTGAAATCTGGAGTAAGAAAGGAAGAATCGGACCTGAAACCTGGAGTAAGAAAGGAAGAATCGGACCTGAAACCTGGAGTAAGAAAGGAAGAATCGGACCTGAAATCTGGAGTTAGAAAGGAAGAATCGGACCTGAAATCTGGAGTAAGAAAGGAAGAATCGGACCTGAAACCTGGAGTAAGAAAGGAAGAATCGGACCTGAAACCTGGAGTAAGAAAGGAGGAATCGGACCTGAAACCTGGAGTAAGAAAGGAAGAATTGGACCTGAAATCTGGAGTAAGAAAGGAAGAATCAGACCTGAAACCTTGAGTTAGAAAGGAAGAATCGGACCTGAAATCTGGAGTTAGAAAGGAAGAATCGGACCTGAAATCTGGAGTAAGAAAGGAAGAATCGGACCTGAAACCTGGAGTAAGAAAGGAGGAATCGGACCTGAAATCTGGAGTAAGAAAGGAAGAATCGGACCTGAAACCTGGAGTTAGAAAGGAAGAATCGGACCTGAAACCTGGAGTTAGAAAGGAAGAATCGGACCTGAAATCTGGAGTAAGAAAGGAAGAATCGGACCTGAAATCTGGAGTTAGAAAGGAAGAATCGGATCTGAAACCTGGAGTAAGAAAGGAAGAATCGGACCTGAAACCTGGAGTAAGAAAGGAAGAATCGGACCTGAAATCTGGAGTAAGAAAGGAAGAATCGGACCTGAAACCTGGAGTTAGAAAGGAAGAATCGGACCTGAAACCTGGAGTTAGAAAGGATGAATCGGACCTGAATCTGGAGTAAGAAAGGAGGAATCGGACCTGAAACCTGGAGTTAGAAAGGAAGAATCGGACCTGAAACCTGGAGTAGGAAAGGAAGAATCGGACCTGAAATCTGGAGTAAGAAAGGAAGAATCGGACCTGAAACCTGGAGTTAGAAAGGAAGAATCGGACCTGAAACCTGAAGTAAGAAAGGAAGAATCGGACCTGAAACCTGGAGTAGGAAAGGAAGAATCGGACCTGAAACCTGGAGTAAGAAAGGAAGAATCGGACCTGAAATCTGGAGTAAGAAAGGAAGAATCGGACCTGAAACCTGGAGTAAGAAAGGAAGAATCGGACCTGAAACCTGGAGTTAGAAAGGAAGAATCGGACCTGAAATCTGGAGTAAGAAAGGAAGAATAGGACCTGAAACCTGGAGTAAGAAAGGAAGAATCGGACCTGAAATCTGGAGTAAGAAAGGAAGAATCGGACCTGAAACCTGGAGTAAGAAAGGAAGAATCGGACCTGAAACCTGGAGTAAGAAAGGAAGAATCGGACCTGAAATCTGGAGTTAGAAAGGAAGAATCGGACCTGAAATCTGGAGTAAGAAAGGAAGAATCGGACCTGAAACCTGGAGTAAGAAAGGAAGAATCGGACCTGAAACCTGGAGTAAGAAAGGAGGAATCGGACCTGAAACCTGGAGTAAGAAAGGAAGAATTGGACCTGAAATCTGGAGTAAGAAAGGAAGAATCAGACCTGAAACCTTGAGTTAGAAAGGAAGAATCGGACCTGAAATCTGGAGTTAGAAAGGAAGAATCGGACCTGAAATCTGGAGTAAGAAAGGAAGAATTGGACCTGAAATCTGGAGTAAGAAAGGAAGAATCGGACCTGAAACCTGGAATTAGAAAGGAAGAATCGGACCTGAAACCTGGAGTAAGAAAGGAAGAATCGGACCTGAAATCTGGAGTTAGAAAGGAAGAATCGGACCTGAAACCTGAAGTAAGAAAGGAAGAATCGGACCTGAAACCTGGAGTAGGAAAGGAAGAATCGGACCTGAAACCTGGAGTAAGAAAGGAAGAATCGGACCTGAAACCTGGAGTAAGAAAGGAAGAATCGGACCTGAAACCTGAAGTAAGAAAGGAAGAATCGGACCTGAAACCTGGAGTAGGAAAAGAAGAATCGGACCTGTAACCTGGAGTAAGAAAGGAAGAATCGGACCTGAAACCTGGAGTAAGAAAGGAAGAATCGGACCTGTAACCTGGAGTAAGAAAGGAAGAATCGGACCTGAAACCTGGAGTAAGAAAGGAAGAATCGGACCTGAAACCTGGAGTTAGAAAGGAAGAATCGGACCTGAAATCTGGAGTAAGAAAGGAAGAATCGGACCTGAAACCTGGAGTTAGAAAGGAAGAATCGGACCTGAAATCTGGAGTAAGAAAGGAAGAATCGGACCTGAAACCTGGAGTTAGAAAGGAAGAATCGGACCTGAAATCTGGAGTAAGAAAGGAAGAATCGGACCTGAAATATGGCGTAAGAAAGGAAGAATTGGACCTGAAACCTGGCGTTAGAAAGGAAGAATCGGACCTGAAACCTGGAGTAAGAAAGGAAGAATCGGACCTGAAACCTGGAGTAAGAAAGGAAGAATCGGACCTGAAATCTGGAGTAAGAAAGGAAGAATCGGACCTGAAATCTGGAGTTAGAAAGGAAGAATCGGACCTGAAACCTGGAGTTAGAAAGGAAGAATCGGACCTGTAATCTGGAGTAAGAAAGGAAGAATTGGACCTGAAACCTGGCGTAAGAAAGGAAGAATCGGACCTGAAATCTGGAGTAAGAAAGGAAGAATCGGACCTGAAACCTGGAGTAAGAAAGGAAGAATCGGACCTGAAACCTGGAGTAAGAAAGGAAGAATCAGACCTGAAATCTGGAGTTAGAAAGGAAGAATCGGACCTGAAATCTGGAGTAAGAAAGGAAGAATCGGACCTGAAACCTGGAGTAAGAAAGGAAGAATCGGACCTGAAATCTGGAGTAAGAAAGGAAGAATCGGACCTGAAACCTGGAGTAAGAAAGGAAGAATCGGACCTGAAATCTGGAGTAAGAAAGGAAGAATCGGACCTGAAACCTGGAGTAAGAAAGGAAGAATCGGACCTGAAACCTGGAGTAAGAAAGGAAGAATCGGACCTGAAATCTGGAGTTAGAAAGGAAGAATCGGACCTGAAATCTGGAGTAAGAAAGGAAGAATCGGACCTGAAACCTGGAGTAAGAAAGGAAGAATCGGACCTGAAACCTGGAGTAAGAAAGGAGGAATCGGACCTGAAACCTGGAGTAAGAAAGGAAGAATTGGACCTGAAATCTGGAGTAAGAAAGGAAGAATCAGACCTGAAACCTTGAGTTAGAAAGGAAGAATCGGACCTGAAATCTGGAGTTAGAAAGGAAGAATCGGACCTGAAATCTGGAGTAAGAAAGGAAGAATTGGACCTGAAATCTGGAGTAAGAAAGGAAGAATCGGACCTGAAACCTGGAATTAGAAAGGAAGAATCGGACCTGAAACCTGGAGTAAGAAAGGAAGAATCGGACCTGAAATCTGGAGTTAGAAAGGAAGAATCGGACCTGAAATCTGGAGTAAGAAAGGAAGAATCGGACCTGAAACCTGGAGTTAGAAAGGAAGAATCGGACCTGAAATCTGGAGTAAGAAAGGAAGAATCGGACCTGAAATCTGGAGTAAGAAAGGAAGAATTGGACCTGAAATCTGGAGTAAGAAAGGAAGAATCGGACCTGAAACCTGGAATTAGAAAGGAAGAATCGGACCTGAAACCTGGAGTAAGAAAGGAAGAATCGGACCTGAAACCTGGAGTTAGAAAGGAAGAATCGGACCTGAAATCTGGAGTAAGAAAGGAAGAATCGGACCTGAAACCTGGAGTTAGAAAGGAAGAATCGGACCTGAAATCTGGAGTAAGAAAGGAAGAATCGGACCTGAAATATGGCGTAAGAAAGGAAGAATTGGACCTGAAACCTGGCGTTAGAAAGGAAGAATCGGACCTGAAACCTGGAGTAAGAAAGGAAGAATCGGACCTGAAACCTGGAGTAAGAAAGGAAGAATCGGACCTGAAATCTGGAGTAAGAAAGGAAGAATCGGACCTGAAATCTGGAGTTAGAAAGGAAGAATCGGACCTGAAACCTGGAGTTAGAAAGGAAGAATCGGACCTGTAATCTGGAGTAAGAAAGGAAGAATTGGACCTGAAACCTGGCGTAAGAAAGGAAGAATCGGACCTGAAATCTGGAGTAAGAAAGGAAGAATCGGACCTGAAACCTGGAGTAAGAAAGGAAGAATCGGACCTGAAACCTGGAGTAAGAAAGGAAGAATCAGACCTGAAATCTGGAGTTAGAAAGGAAGAATCGGACCTGAAATCTGGAGTAAGAAAGGAAGAATCGGACCTGAAACCTGGAGTAAGAAAGGAAGAATCGGACCTGAAATCTGGAGTAAGAAAGGAAGAATCGGACCTGAAACCTTGAGTTAGAAAGGAAGAATCGGACCTGAAACCTGGAGTTAGAAAGGAAGAATCGGACCTGAAATCTGGAGTAAGAAAGGAAGAATCGGACCTGAAATCTGGAGTTAGAAAGGAAGAATCGGACCTGAAACCTGGAGTAAGAAAGGAAGAATCGGACCTGAAACCTGGAGTAAGAAAGGAAGAATCGGACCTGAAACCTGGAGTTAGAAAGGAAGAATCGGACCTGAAACCTGGAGTTAGAAAGGAAGAATCGGACCTGAATCTGGAGTAAGAAAGGAGGAATCGGACCTGAAACCTGGAGTTAGAAAGGAAGAATCGGACCTGAAACCTGGAGTAGGAAAGGAAGAATTGGACCTGACATCTGGAGTAAGAAAGGAAGAATCGGACCTGAAACCTGGAGTTAGAAAGGAAGAATCGGACCTGAAACCTGAAGTAAGAAAGGAAGAATCGGACCTGAAACCTGGAGTAGGAAAGGAAGAATCGGACCTGAAATCTGGAGTAAGAAAGGAAGAATCGGACCTGAAACCTGGAGTTAGAAAGGAAGAATCGGACCTGAAATCTGGAGTAAGAAAGGAAGAATTGGACCTGAAACCTGGCGTAAGAAAGGAAGAATCGGACCTGAAATCTGGAGTAAGAAAGGAAGAATCGGACCTGAAACCTGGAGTAAGAAAGGAAGAATCGGACCTGAAATCTGGAGTAAGAAAGGAAGAATCGGACCTGAAACCTGGCGTAAGAAAGGAAGAATCGGACCTGAAACCTGGAGTAAGAAAGGAAGAATCGGACCTGAAACCTGGAGTTAGAAAGGAAGAATCGGACCTGAAATCAGGAGTAAGAAAGGAAGAATCGGACCTGAAATCTGGAGTTAGAAAGGAAGAATCGGACCTGAAACCTGGAGTAAGAAAGGAAGAATCGGACCTGAAACCTGGAGTAAGAAAGGAAGAATCGGACCTGAAATCTGGAGTTAGAAAGGAAGAATCGGACCTGAAACCTGGAGTTAGAAAGGAAGAATCGGACCTGTAACCTGGAGTAAGAAAGGAAGAATCGGACCTGAAATCTGGAGTAAGAAAGGAAGAATCGGACCTGAAATCTCGAGTAAGAAAGGAAGAATCGGACCTGAAACCTGGAGTTAGAAAGGAAGAATCGGACCTGAAATCTGGAGTAAGAAAGGAAGAATCGGACCTGAAACCTGGAGTAGGAAAGGAAGAATCGGACCTGAAATCTGGAGTAAGAAAGGAAGAATCAGACCTGAAACCTGGCGTAAGAAAGGAAGAATCGGACCTGAAACCTGGAGTAAGAAAGGAAGAATCGGACCTGAAACCTGGAGTAAGAAAGGAAGAATCGGACCTGAAATCTGGAGTAAGAAAGGAAGAATCGGACCTGAAATCTGGAGTTAGATAGGAAGAATCTGACCTGAAACCTGGAGTAAGAAAGGAAGAATCGGACCTGAAACCTGGAGTAAGAAAGGAAGAATCGGACCTGAAATCTGGAGTAAGAAAGGAAGAATCGGACCTGAAACCTGGAGTTAGAAAGGAAGAATCGGACCTGAAACCTGGAGTAAGAAAGGAAGAATCGGACCTGAAATCTGGAGTAAGAAAGGAAGAATCGGACCTGAAATCTGGAGTAAGAAAGGACGAATCGGACCTGAAATCTGGAGTAAGAAAGGAAGAATCGGACCTGAAATCTGGAGTTAGAAAGGAAGAATCGGACCTGAAACCTGGAGTTAGAAAGGAAGAATCGGACCTGTAATCTGGAGTAAGAAAGGAAGAATTGGACCTGAAACCTGGCATAAGAAAGGAAGAATCGGACCTGAAATCTGGAGTAAGAAAGGAAGAATCGGACATGAAACCTGGAGTAAGAAAGGAAGAATCGGACCTGAAACCTGGAGTAAGAAAGGAAGAATCGGACCTGAAATCTGGAGTAAGAAAGGAAGAATCGGACCTGAAATCTGGAGTTAGAAAGGAAGAATCGGACCTGAAACCTGGAGTAAGAAAGGAAGAATCGGACCTGAAATCTGGAGTAAGAAAGGAAGAATCGGACCTGAAATCTGGAGTAAGAAAGGAAGAATCGGACCTGAAATCTCGAGTAAGAAAGGAAGAATCGGACCTGAAACCTGGAGTTAGAAAGGAAGAATCGGACCTGAAATCTGGAGTAAGAAAGGAAGAATTGGACCTGAAATCTGGAGTTAGAAAGGAAGAATCGGACCTGAAACCTGGAGTAAGAAAGGAAGAATCGGACCTGAAACCTGGAGTAAGAAAGGAAGAATCGGACCTGAAACCTGGAGTAGGAAAGGAAGAATCGGACCTGAAATCTGGAGTAAGAAAGGAAGAATCGGACCTGAAATCTGGAGTAAGAAAGGAAGAATCGGACCTGAAACCTGGAGTTAGAAAGGAAGAATCGGACCTGAACCTGGAGTTAGAAAGGAAGAATCGGACCTGAAACCTGGAGTTAGAAAGGAAGAATCGGACCTGAATCTGGAGTAAGAAAGGAAGAATCGGACCTGAAATCTGGAGTTAGAAAGGAAGAATCGGACCTGAAATCTGGAGTAAGAAAGGAAGAATCGGACCTGAAACCTGGAGTAAGAAAGGAAGAATCGGACCTGAAACCTGGAGTAAGAAAGGAAGAATCGGACCTGAAATCTGGAGTAAGAAAGGAAGAATCGGACCTGAAATCTCGAGTAAGAAAGGAAGAATCGGACCTGAAACCTGGAGTTAGAAAGGAAGAATCGGACCTGAAATCTGGAGTAAGAAAGGAAGAATCGGACCTGAAACCTGGAGTAGGAAAGGAAGAATCGGACCTGAAATCTGGAGTAAGAAAGGAAGAATCAGACCTGAAACCTGGCGTAAGAAAGGAAGAATCGGACCTGAAACCTGGAGTAAGAAAGGAAGAATCGGACCTGAAACCTGGAGTAAGAAAGGAAGAATCGGACCTGAAATCTGGAGTAAGAAAGGAAGAATCGGACCTGAAATCTGGAGTTAGAAAGGAAGAATCGGACCTGAAACCTGGAGTAAGAAAGGAAGAATCGGACCTGAAACCTGGAGTAAGAAAGGAAGAATCGGACCTGAAATCTGGAGTAAGAAAGGAAGAATCGGACCTGAAACCTGGAGTTAGAAAGGAAGAATCGGACCTGAAACCTGGAGTAAGAAAGGAAGAATCGGACCTGAAATCTGGAGTAAGAAAGGAAGAATCGGACCTGAAATCTGGAGTAAGAAAGGAAGAATCGGACCTGAAATCTGGAGTAAGAAAGGAAGAATCGGACCTGAAATCTGGAGTTAGAAAGGAAGAATCGGACCTGAAACCTGGAGTTAGAAAGGAAGAATCGGACCTGTAATCTGGAGTAAGAAAGGAAGAATTGGACCTGAAACCTGGCATAAGAAAGGAAGAATCGGACCTGAAATCTGGAGTAAGAAAGGAAGAATCGGACATGAAACCTGGAGTAAGAAAGGAAGAATCGGACCTGAAATCTGGAGTAAGAAAGGAAGAATCGGACCTGAAACCTGGAGTTAGAAAGGAAGAATCGGACCTGAACCTGGAGTTAGAAAGGAAGAATCGGACCTGAAACCTGGAGTTAGAAAGGAAGAATCGGACCTGAATCTGGAGTAAGAAAGGAAGAATCGGACCTGAAATCTGGAGTTAGAAAGGAAGAATCGGACCTGAAATCTGGAGTAAGAAAGGAAGAATCGGACCTGAAACCTGGAGTAAGAAAGGAAGAATCGGACCTGAAACCTGGAGTAAGAAAGGAAGAATCGGACCTGAAATCTGGAGTAAGAAAGGAAGAATCGGACCTGAAATCTCGAGTAAGAAAGGAAGAATCGGACCTGAAACCTGGAGTTAGAAAGGAAGAATCGGACCTGAAACCTGGAGTAAGAAAGGAAGAATCGGACCTGAAACCTGGAGTAAGAAAGGAAGAATCGGACCTGAAATCTGGAGTAAGAAAGGAAGAATCGGACCTGAAATCTCGAGTAAGAAAGGAAGAATCGGACCTGAAACCTGGAGTTAGAAAGGAAGAATCGGACCTGAAATCTGGAGTAAGAAAGGAAGAATCGGACCTGAAACCTGGCGTAAGAAAGGAAGAATCGGACCTGAAACCTGGAGTAAGAAAGGAAGAATCGGACCTGAAACCTGGAGTAAGAAAGGAAGAATCGGACCTGAAATCTGGAGTAAGAAAGGAAGAATCGGACCTGAAATCTGGAGTTAGAAAGGAAGAATCGGACCTGAAACCTGGAGTAAGAAAGGAAGAATCGGACCTGAAACCTGGAGTAAGAAAGGAAGAATCGGACCTGAAATCTGGAGTAAGAAAGGAAGAATCGGACCTGAAACCTGGAGTTAGAAAGGAAGAATCGGACCTGAAACCTGGAGTAAGAAAGGAAGAATCGGACCTGAAATCTGGAGTAAGAAAGGAAGAATCGGACCTGAAATCTGGAGTAAGAAAGGAAGAATCGGACCTGAAATCTGGAGTAAGAAAGGAAGAATCGGACCTGAAATCTGGAGTTAGAAAGGAAGAATCGGACCTGAAACCTGGAGTTAGAAAGGAAGAATCGGACCTGTAATCTGGAGTAAGAAAGGAAGAATTGGACCTGAAACCTGGCATAAGAAAGGAAGAATCGGACCTGAAATCTGGAGTAAGAAAGGAAGAATCGGACATGAAACCTGGAGTAAGAAAGGAAGAATCGGACCTGAAACCTGGAGTAAGAAAGGAAGAATCGGACCTGAAATCTGGAGTAAGAAAGGAAGAATCGGACCTGAAATCTGGAGTTAGAAAGGAAGAATCGGACCTGAAACCTGGAGTAAGAAAGGAAGAATCGGACCTGAAATCTGGAGTAAGAAAGGAAGAATCGGACCTGAAATCTGGAGTAAGAAAGGAAGAATCGGACCTGAAATCTCGAGTAAGAAAGGAAGAATCGGACCTGAAACCTGGAGTTAGAAAGGAAGAATCGGACCTGAAATCTGGAGTAAGAAAGGAAGAATTGGACCTGAAATCTGGAGTTAGAAAGGAAGAATCGGACCTGAAACCTGGAGTAAGAAAGGAAGAATCGGACCTGAAACCTGGAGTAAGAAAGGAAGAATCGGACCTGAAACCTGGAGTAGGAAAGGAAGAATCGGACCTGAAATCTGGAGTAAGAAAGGAAGAATCGGACCTGAAATCTGGAGTAAGAAAGGAAGAATCGGACCTGAAACCTGGAGTTAGAAAGGAAGAATCGGACCTGAACCTGGAGTTAGAAAGGAAGAATCGGACCTGAAACCTGGAGTTAGAAAGGAAGAATCGGACCTGAATCTGGAGTAAGAAAGGAAGAATCGGACCTGAAATCTGGAGTTAGAAAGGAAGAATCGGACCTGAAATCTGGAGTAAGAAAGGAAGAATCGGACCTGAAACCTGGAGTAAGAAAGGAAGAATCGGACCTGAAATCTGGAGTAAGAAAGGAAGAATCGGACCTGAAACCTGGAGTAGGAAAGGAAGAATCGGACCTGAAATCTGGAGTAAGAAAGGAAGAATCGGACCTGAAATCTGGAGTAAGAAAGGAAGAATCGGACCTGAAACCTGGAGTTAGAAAGGAAGAATCGGACCTGAAACCTGGAGTAAGAAAGGAAGAATCGGACCTGAAATCTGGAGTAAGAAAGGAAGAATCGGACCTGAAATCTGGAGTAAGAAAGGAAGAATCGGACCTGAAATCTGGAGTAAGAAAGGAAGAATCGGACCTGAAATCTGGAGTTAGAAAGGAAGAATCGGACCTGAAACCTGGAGTTAGAAAGGAAGAATCGGACCTGTAATCTGGAGTAAGAAAGGAAGAATTGGACCTGAAACCTGGCATAAGAAAGGAAGAATCGGACCTGAAATCTGGAGTAAGAAAGGAAGAATCGGACATGAAACCTGGAGTAAGAAAGGAAGAATCGGACCTGAAACCTGGAGTAAGAAAGGAAGAATCGGACCTGAAATCTGGAGTAAGAAAGGAAGAATCGGACCTGAAATCTGGAGTTAGAAAGGAAGAATCGGACCTGAAACCTGGAGTAAGAAAGGAAGAATCGGACCTGAAATCTGGAGTAAGAAAGGAAGAATCGGACCTGAAATCTGGAGTAAGAAAGGAAGAATCGGACCTGAAATCTCGAGTAAGAAAGGAAGAATCGGACCTGAAACCTGGAGTTAGAAAGGAAGAATCGGACCTGAAATCTGGAGTAAGAAAGGAAGAATTGGACCTGAAATCTGGAGTTAGAAAGGAAGAATCGGACCTGAAACCTGGAGTAAGAAAGGAAGAATCGGACCTGAAACCTGGAGTAAGAAAGGAAGAATCGGACCTGAAACCTGGAGTAGGAAAGGAAGAATCGGACCTGAAATCTGGAGTAAGAAAGGAAGAATCGGACCTGAAATCTGGAGTAAGAAAGGAAGAATCGGACCTGAAACCTGGAGTTAGAAAGGAAGAATCGGACCTGAACCTGGAGTTAGAAAGGAAGAATCGGACCTGAAACCTGGAGTTAGAAAGGAAGAATCGGACCTGAATCTGGAGTAAGAAAGGAAGAATCGGACCTGAAACCTGGAGTTAGAAAGGAAGAATCGGACCTGAAATCTGGAGTAAGAAAGGAAGAATCGGACCTGAAACCTGGAGTAAGAAAGGAAGAATCGGACCTGAAATCTGGAGTTAGAAAGGAAGAATCGGACCTGAAACCTGGAGTTAGAAAGGAAGAATCGGACCTGAAACCTGGAGTTAGAAAGGAAGAATCGGACCTGAATCTGGAGTAAGAAAGGAGGAATCGGACCTGAAACCTGGAGTTAGAAAGGAAGAATCGGACCTGAAACCTGGAGTAGGAAAGGAAGAATCGGACCTGAAATCTTGAGTAAGAAAGGAAGAATCGGACCTGAAACCTGGAGTAAGAAAGGAAGAATCGGACCTGAAATCTGGAGTAAGAAAGGAAGAATCGGACCTGAAATCTGGAGTAAGAAAGGAAGAATCGGACCTGAAACCTGGAGTTAGAAAGGAAGAATCGGACCTGTAATCTGGAGTAAGAAAGGAAGAATTGGACCTGAAACCTGGCGTAAGAAAGGAAGAATCGGACCTGAAATCTGGAGTAAGAAAGGAAGAATCGGACCTGAAACCTGGAGTAAGAAAGGAAGAATCGGACCTGAAACCTGGAGTAAGAAAGGAAGAATCGGACCTGAAATCTGGAGTTAGAAAGGAAGAATCGGACCTGAAATCTGGAGTTAGAAAAGAAGAATCGGACCTGAAACCTGGAGTAAGAAAGGAAGAATCGGACCTGAAACCTGGAGTAAGAAAGGAAGAATCGGACCTGAAATCTGGAGTAAGAAAGGAAGAATCGGACCTGAAACCTGGAGTTAGAAAGGAAGAATCGGACCTGAAACCTGGAGTTAGAAAGGAAGAATCGGACCTGAATCTGGAGTAAGAAAGGAAGAATCGGACCTGAAATCTGGAGTTAGAAAGGAAGAATCGGACCTGAAACCTGGAGTAAGAAAGGAAGAATCGGACCTGAAATCTGGAGTAAGAAAGGAAGAATCGGACCTGAAATCTGGAGTAAGAAAGGAAGAATTGGACCTGAAACCTGGCGTAAGAAAGGAAGAATCGGACCTGAAATCTGGAGTAAGAAAGGAAGAATCGGACCTGAAACCTGGAGTAAGAAAGGAAGAATCGGACCTGAAACCTGGAGTAAGAAAGGAAGAATCGGACCTGAAATCTGGAGTTAGAAAGGAAGAATCGGACCTGAAATCTGGAGTAAGAAAGGAAGAATCGGACCTGAAACCTGGAGTAAGAAAGGAAGAATCGGACCTGAAATCTGGAGTAAGAAAGGAAGAATCGGACCTGAAAACTGGAGTTAGAAAGGAAGTATCGGACCTGAAACCTGGAGTTAGAAAGGAAGAATCGGACCTGAAATCTGGAGTAAGAAAGGAAGAATCGGACCTGAAATCTGGAGTAAGAAAGGAAGAATCGGACCTGAAACCTGGAGTAAGAACGGAAGAATCGGACCTGAAACCTGGAGTTAGAAAGGAAGAATCGGACATGAAATCTGGAGTAAGAAAGGAAGAATTGGACCTGAAACCTGGCGAAAGAAAGGAAGAATCGGACCTGAAATCTGGAGTAAGAAAGGAAGAATTGGACCTGAAATCTGGAGTTAGAAAGGAAGAATCGGACCTGAAACCTGGAGTAAGAAAGGAAGAATCGGACCTGAAACCTGGAGTAAGAAAGGAAGAATCGGACCTGAAACCTGGAGTAGGAAAGGAAGAATCGGACCTGAAATCTGGAGTAAGAAAGGAAGAATCGGACCTGAAATCTGGAGTAAGAAAGGAAGAATCGGACCTGAAACCTGGAGTTAGAAAGGAAGAATCGGACCTGAACCTGGAGTTAGAAAGGAAGAATCGGACCTGAAACCTGGAGTTAGAAAGGAAGAATCGGACCTGAATCTGGAGTAAGAAAGGAAGAATCGGACCTGAAACCTGGAGTTAGAAAGGAAGAATCGGACCTGAAATCTGGAGTAAGAAAGGAAGAATCGGACCTGAAACCTGGAGTAAGAAAGGAAGAATCGGACCTGAAATCTGGAGTTAGAAAGGAAGAATCGGACCTGAAACCTGGAGTTAGAAAGGAAGAATCGGACCTGAAACCTGGAGTTAGAAAGGAAGAATCGGACCTGAATCTGGAGTAAGAAAGGAGGAATCGGACCTGAAACCTGGAGTTAGAAAGGAAGAATCGGACCTGAAACCTGGAGTAGGAAAGGAAGAATCGGACCTGAAATCTTGAGTAAGAAAGGAAGAATCGGACCTGAAACCTGGAGTAAGAAAGGAAGAATCGGACCTGAAATCTGGAGTAAGAAAGGAAGAATCGGACCTGAAATCTGGAGTAAGAAAGGAAGAATCGGACCTGAAACCTGGAGTTAGAAAGGAAGAATCGGACCTGTAATCTGGAGTAAGAAAGGAAGAATTGGACCTGAAACCTGGCGTAAGAAAGGAAGAATCGGACCTGAAATCTGGAGTAAGAAAGGAAGAATCGGACCTGAAACCTGGAGTAAGAAAGGAAGAATCGGACCTGAAACCTGGAGTAAGAAAGGAAGAATCGGACCTGAAATCTGGAGTTAGAAAGGAAGAATCGGACCTGAAATCTGGAGTTAGAAAAGAAGAATCGGACCTGAAACCTGGAGTAAGAAAGGAAGAATCGGACCTGAAACCTGGAGTAAGAAAGGAAGAATCGGACCTGAAATCTGGAGTAAGAAAGGAAGAATCGGACCTGAAACCTGGAGTTAGAAAGGAAGAATCGGACCTGAAACCTGGAGTTAGAAAGGAAGAATCGGACCTGAATCTGGAGTAAGAAAGGAAGAATCGGACCTGAAATCTGGAGTTAGAAAGGAAGAATCGGACCTGAAACCTGGAGTAAGAAAGGAAGAATCGGACCTGAAATCTGGAGTAAGAAAGGAAGAATCGGACCTGAAATCTGGAGTAAGAAAGGAAGAATTGGACCTGAAACCTGGCGTAAGAAAGGAAGAATCGGACCTGAAATCTGGAGTAAGAAAGGAAGAATCGGACCTGAAACCTGGAGTAAGAAAGGAAGAATCGGACCTGAAACCTGGAGTAAGAAAGGAAGAATCGGACCTGAAATCTGGAGTTAGAAAGGAAGAATCGGACCTGAAATCTGGAGTAAGAAAGGAAGAATCGGACCTGAAACCTGGAGTAAGAAAGGAAGAATCGGACCTGAAATCTGGAGTAAGAAAGGAAGAATCGGACCTGAAAACTGGAGTTAGAAAGGAAGTATCGGACCTGAAACCTGGAGTTAGAAAGGAAGAATCGGACCTGAAATCTGGAGTAAGAAAGGAAGAATCGGACCTGAAATCTGGAGTAAGAAAGGAAGAATCGGACCTGAAACCTGGAGTAAGAACGGAAGAATCGGACCTGAAACCTGGAGTTAGAAAGGAAGAATCGGACATGAAATCTGGAGTAAGAAAGGAAGAATTGGACCTGAAACCTGGCGAAAGAAAGGAAGAATCGGACCTGAAATCTGGAGTAAGAAAGGAAGAATCGGACCTGAAACCTGGAGTAAGAAAGGAAGAATCGGACCTGAAATCTGGAGTAAGAAAGGAAAAATCGGACCTGAAACCTGGAGTAAGAAAGGAAGAATCGGACCTGAAACCTGGAGTAAGAAAGGAAGAATCGGACCTGAAACCTGGAGTAAGAAAGGAAGAATTGGACCTGAAATCTGGAGTTAGAAAGGAAGAATCGGACCTGAAACCTGGAGTAAGAAAGGAAGAATCGGACCTGAAACCTGGAGTAAGAAAGGAAGAATCGGACCTGAAAACTGGAGTAAGAAAGGAAGAATCGGACCTGAAACCTGGAGTAAGAAAGGAAGAATCGGACCTGAAACCTGGAGTAAGAAAGGAAGAATCGGACCTGAAACCTGGAGTAAGAAAGGAAGAATCGGACCTGAAATCTGGAGTTAGAAAGGAAGAATTGGACCTGAAACCTGGAGTTAGAAAGGAAGAATCGGACCTGAAACCTGGAGTTAGAAAGGAAGAATCGGACCTGAAACCTGGAGTTAGAAAGGAAGAATCGGACCTGAAATCTGGAGTAAGAAAGGAAGAATCGGACCTGAAATCTGGAGTTAGAAAGGAAGAATCGGACCTGAAACCTGGAGTAAGAAAGGAAGAATCGGACCTGAAACCTGGAGTAAGAAAGGAAGAATCGGACCTGAAATCTGGAGTAAGAAAGGAAGAATCGGACCTGAAACCTGGAGTAAGAAAGGAAGAATCGGACCTGAAATCTGGAGTAAGAAAGGAAGAATCGGACCTGAAATCTGGAGTTAGAAAGGAAGAATCGGACCTGAAATCTGGAGTAAGAAAGGAAGAATTGGACCTGAAACCTGGCGTGAGAAAGGAAGAATCGGACCTGAAATCTGGAGTAAGAAAGGAAGAATCGGAATTGAAACCTGGAGTAAGAAAGGAAGAATCGGACCTGAAATCTGGAGTAAGAAAGGAAGAATCAGACCTGAAACCTGGCGTAAGAAAGGAAGAATCGGACCTGAAACCTGGAGTAAGAAAGGAAGAATCGGACCTGAAACCTGGAGTAAGAAAGGAAGAATCGGACCTGAAACCTGGAGTAAGAAAGGAAGAATCGGACCTGAAATCAGGAGTTAGAAAGGAAGAATCGGACCTGAAACCTGGAGTAAGAAAGGAAGAATCGGACCTGAAACCTGGAGTAAGAAAGGAAGAATTGGACCTGAAATCTGGAGTTAGAAAGGAAGAATCGGACCTGAAACATGGAGTAAGAAAGGAAGAATCGGACCTGAAACCTGGAGTAAGAAAGGAAGAATCGGACCTGAAAACTGGAGTAAGAAAGGAAGAATCGGACCTGAAACCTGGAGTAAGAAAGGAAGAATCGGACCTGAAACCTGGAGTAAGAAAGGAAGAATCGGACCTGAAACCTGGAGTAAGAAAGGAAGAATCGGACCTGAAATCTGGAGTTAGAAAGGAAGAATTGGACCTGAAACCTGGAGTTAGAAAGGAAGAATCGGACCTGAAACCTGGAGTTAGAAAGGAAGAATCGGACCTGAAACCTGGAGTTAGAAAGGAAGAATCGGACCTGAAATCTGGAGTAAGAAAGGAAGAATCGGACCTGAAATCTGGAGTTAGAAAGGAAGAATCGGACCTGAAACCTGGAGTAAGAAAGGAAGAATCGGACCTGAAACCTGGAGTAAGAAAGGAAGAATCGGACCTGAAATCTGGAGTAAGAAAGGAAGAATCGGACCTGAAACCTGGAGTAAGAAAGGAAGAATCGGACCTGAAATCTGGAGTAAGAAAGGAAGAATCGGACCTGAAATCTGGAGTTAGAAAGGAAGAATCGGACCTGAAATCTGGAGTAAGAAAGGAAGAATTGGACCTGAAACCTGGCGTGAGAAAGGAAGAATCGGACCTGAAATCTGGAGTAAGAAAGGAAGAATCGGAATTGAAACCTGGAGTAAGAAAGGAAGAATCGGACCTGAAATCTGGAGTAAGAAAGGAAGAATCAGACCTGAAACCTGGCGTAAGAAAGGAAGAATCGGACCTGAAACCTGGAGTAAGAAAGGAAGAATCGGACCTGAAACCTGGAGTAAGAAAGGAAGAATCGGACCTGAAACCTGGAGTAAGAAAGGAAGAATCGGACCTGAAATCAGGAGTTAGAAAGGAAGAATCGGACCTGAAACCTGGAGTAAGAAAGGAAGAATCGGACCTGAAACCTGGAGTAAGAAAGGAAGAATCGGACCTGAAATCTGGAGTTAGAAAGGAAGAATCGGACCTGAAACCTGGAGTATGAAAGGAAGAATCGGACCTGAAACCTGGAGTAAGAAAGGAAGAATCGGACCTGAAATCTGGAGTAAGAAAGGAAGAATCGGACCTGAAATCTGGAGTAAGAAAGGAAGAATCGGACCTGAAATCTCGAGTAAGAAAGGAAGAATCGGACCTGAAATCTCGAGTTAGAAAGGAAGAATCGGACCTGAAACCTGGAGTTAGAAAGGAAGAATCGGACCTGTAATCTGGAGTAAGAACGGAAGAATTGGACCTGAAACCTGGCGTAAGAAAGGAAGAATCGGACCTGAAATCTGGAGTAAGAAAGGAAGAATCGGACCTGAAACCTGGAGTAAGAAAGGAAGAATCGGACCTGAAATCTGGAGTTAGAAAGGAAGAATCGGACCTGAAACCTGGAGTTAGAAAGGAAGAATCGGACCTGAAACCTGGAGTAAGAAAGGAAGAATCGGACCTGAAATCTGGAGTAAGAAAGGAAGAATCGGACCTGAAATCTGGAGTAAGAAAGGAAGAATCGGACCTGAAATCTGGAGTAAGAAAGGAAGAATCGGACCTGAAATCTGGAGTTAGAAAGGAAGAATCGGACCTGAAACCTGGAGTTAGAAAGGAAGAATCGGACCTGTAATCTGGAGTAAGAAAGGAAGAATTGGACCTGAAACCTGGCGTAAGAAAGGAAGAATCGGACCTGAAATCTGGAGTAAGAAAGGAAGAATCGGACCTGAAACCTGGAGTAAGAAAGGAAGAATCGGACCTGAAACCTGGAGTAAGAAAGGAAGAATCGGACCTGAAACCTGGAGTAAGAAAGGAAGAATCGGACCTGAAATCTGGAGTAAGAAAGGAAGAATCGGACCTGAAACCTGGAGTTAGAAAGGAAGAATCGGACCTGAAACCTGGAGTTAGAAAGGAAGAATCGGACCTGAAATCTGGAGTAAGAAAGGAAGAATCGGACCTGAAATCTGGAGTTAGAAAGGAAGAATCGGACCTGAAACCTGGAGTAAGAAAGGAAGAATCGGACCTGAAACCTGGAGTAAGAAAGGAAGAATCGGACCTGAAACCTGGAGTAAGAAAGGAAGAATCGGACCTGAAATCTGGAGTTAGAAAGGAAGAATTGGACCTGAAACCTGGAGTTAGAAAGGAAGAATCGGACCTGAAACCTGGAGTTAGAAAGGAAGAATCGGACCTGAAACCTGGAGTTAGAAAGGAAGAATCGGACCTGAAATCTGGAGTAAGAAAGGAAGAATCGGACCTGAAATCTGGAGTTAGAAAGGAAGAATCGGACCTGAAACCTGGAGTAAGAAAGGAAGAATCGGACCTGAAACCTGGAGTAAGAAAGGAAGAATCGGACCTGAAATCTGGAGTAAGAAAGGAAGAATCGGACCTGAAACCTGGAGTAAGAAAGGAAGAATCGGACCTGAAATCTGGAGTAAGAAAGGAAGAATCGGACCTGAAATCTGGAGTTAGAAAGGAAGAATCGGACCTGAAATCTGGAGTAAGAAAGGAAGAATTGGACCTGAAACCTGGCGTGAGAAAGGAAGAATCGGACCTGAAATCTGGAGTAAGAAAGGAAGAATCGGAATTGAAACCTGGAGTAAGAAAGGAAGAATCGGACCTGAAATCTGGAGTAAGAAAGGAAGAATCAGACCTGAAACCTGGCGTAAGAAAGGAAGAATCGGACCTGAAACCTGGAGTAAGAAAGGAAGAATCGGACCTGAAACCTGGAGTAAGAAAGGAAGAATCGGACCTGAAACCTGGAGTAAGAAAGGAAGAATCGGACCTGAAATCAGGAGTTAGAAAGGAAGAATCGGACCTGAAACCTGGAGTAAGAAAGGAAGAATCGGACCTGAAACCTGGAGTAAGAAAGGAAGAATCGGACCTGAAATCTGGAGTTAGAAAGGAAGAATCGGACCTGAAACCTGGAGTATGAAAGGAAGAATCGGACCTGAAACCTGGAGTAAGAAAGGAAGAATCGGACCTGAAATCTGGAGTAAGAAAGGAAGAATCGGACCTGAAATCTGGAGTAAGAAAGGAAGAATCGGACCTGAAATCTCGAGTAAGAAAGGAAGAATCGGACCTGAAATCTCGAGTTAGAAAGGAAGAATCGGACCTGAAACCTGGAGTTAGAAAGGAAGAATCGGACCTGTAATCTGGAGTAAGAACGGAAGAATTGGACCTGAAACCTGGCGTAAGAAAGGAAGAATCGGACCTGAAATCTGGAGTAAGAAAGGAAGAATCGGACCTGAAACCTGGAGTAAGAAAGGAAGAATCGGACCTGAAATCTGGAGTTAGAAAGGAAGAATCGGACCTGAAACCTGGAGTTAGAAAGGAAGAATCGGACCTGAAACCTGGAGTAAGAAAGGAAGAATCGGACCTGAAATCTGGAGTAAGAAAGGAAGAATCGGACCTGAAATCTGGAGTAAGAAAGGAAGAATCGGACCTGAAATCTGGAGTAAGAAAGGAAGAATCGGACCTGAAATCTGGAGTTAGAAAGGAAGAATCGGACCTGAAACCTGGAGTTAGAAAGGAAGAATCGGACCTGTAATCTGGAGTAAGAAAGGAAGAATTGGACCTGAAACCTGGCGTAAGAAAGGAAGAATCGGACCTGAAATCTGGAGTAAGAAAGGAAGAATCGGACCTGAAACCTGGAGTAAGAAAGGAAGAATCGGACCTGAAACCTGGAGTAAGAAAGGAAGAATCGGACCTGAAACCTGGAGTAAGAAAGGAAGAATCGGACCTGAAATCTGGAGTAAGAAAGGAAGAATCGGACCTGAAACCTGGAGTTAGAAAGGAAGAATCGGACCTGAAACCTGGAGTTAGAAAGGAAGAATCGGACCTGAAATCTGGAGTAAGAAAGGAAGAATCGGACCTGAAATCTGGAGTTAGAAAGGAAGAATCGGACCTGAAACCTGGAGTAAGAAAGGAAGAATCGGACCTGAAACCTGGAGTAAGAAAGGAAGAATCGGACCTGAAATCTGGAGTAAGAAAGGAAGAATCGGACCTGAAACCTGGAGTTAGAAAGGAAGAATCGGACCTGAAACCTGGAGTTAGAAAGGAAGAATCGGACCTGAATCTGGAGTAAGAAAGGAGGAATCGGACCTGAAACCTGGAGTTAGATAGGAAGAATCGGACCTGAAACCTGGAGTAGGAAAGGAAGAATCGGACCTGAAATCTGGAGTAAGAAAGGAAGAATCGGACCTGAAACCTGGAGTTAGAAAGGAAGAATCGGACCTGAAACCTGAAGTAAGAAAGGAAGAATCGGACCTGAAACCTGGAGTAGGAAAGGAAGAATCGGACCTGAAATCTGGAGTAAGAAAGGAAAAATCGGACCTGAAACCTGGAGTAAGAAAGGAAGAATCGGACCTGAAATCTGGAGTAAGAAAGGAAGAATCGGACCTGAAACCTGGAGTAAGAAAGGAAGAATCGGACCTGAAACCTGGAGTTAGAAAGGAAGAATCGGACCTGAAATCTGGAGTAAGAAAGGAAGAATTGGACCTGAAACCTGGAGTTAGAAAGGAAGAATCGGACCTGAAATCTGGAGTTAGAAAGGAAGAATCGGACCTGAAATCTGTAGTAAGAAAGGAAGAATCGGACCTGAAACCTGTAGTAAGAAAGGAAGAATCGGACCTGAAACCTGGAGTAAGAAAGGAAGAATCGGACCTGAAATCTGGAGTAAGAAAGGAAGAATTGGACCTGAAACCTGGAGTTAGAAAGGAAGAATCGGACCTGAAATCTGGAGTTAGAAAGGAAGAATCGGACCTGAAATCTGTAGTAAGAAAGGAAGAATCGGACCTGAAATCTGGAGTAAGAAAGGAAGAATCGGACCTGAAATCTGGAGTAAGAAAGGAAGAATCGGACCTGAAACCTGGAGTTAGAAAGGAAGAATCGGACCTGAAACCTGGAGTTAGAAAGGAAGAATCGGACCTGAAATCTGGAGTAAGAAAGGAAGAATCGGACCTGAAATCTGGAGTTAGAAAGGAAGAATCGGACCTGAAACCTGGAGTAAGAAAGGAAGAATCGGACCTGAAACCTGGAGTAAGAAAGGAAGAATCGGACCTGAAATCTGGAGTAAGAAAGGAAGAATCGGACCTGAAACCTGGAGTTAGAAAGGAAGAATCGGACCTGAAACCTGGAGTTAGAAAGGAAGAATCGGACCTGAATCTGGAGTAAGAAAGGAGGAATCGGACCTGAAACCTGGAGTTAGATAGGAAGAATCGGACCTGAAACCTGGAGTAGGAAAGGAAGAATCGGACCTGAAATCTGGAGTAAGAAAGGAAGAATCGGACCTGAAACCTGGAGTTAGAAAGGAAGAATCGGACCTGAAACCTGAAGTAAGAAAGGAAGAATCGGACCTGAAACCTGGAGTAGGAAAGGAAGAATCGGACCTGAAATCTGGAGTAAGAAAGGAAAAATCGGACCTGAAACCTGGAGTAAGAAAGGAAGAATCGGACCTGAAATCTGGAGTAAGAAAGGAAGAATCGGACCTGAAACCTGGAGTAAGAAAGGAAGAATCGGACCTGAAACCTGGAGTTAGAAAGGAAGAATCGGACCTGAAATCTGGAGTAAGAAAGGAAGAATTGGACCTGAAACCTGGAGTTAGAAAGGAAGAATCGGACCTGAAATCTGGAGTTAGAAAGGAAGAATCAGACCTGAAATCTGTAGTAAGAAAGGAAGAATCGGACCTGAAACCTGTAGTAAGAAAGGAAGAATCGGACCTGAAACCTGGAGTAAGAAAGGAAGAATCGGACCTGAAATCTGGAGTAAGAAAGGAAGAATTGGACCTGAAACCTGGAGTTAGAAAGGAAGAATCGGACCTGAAATCTGGAGTTAGAAAGGAAGAATCGGACCTGAAATCTGTAGTAAGAAAGGAAGAATCGGACCTGAAATCTGGAGTAAGAAAGGAAGAATCGGACCTGAAACCTGGAGTAAGAAAGGAAGAATCGGACCTGAAATCTGGAGTAAGAAAGGAAAAATCGGACCTGAAACCTGGAGTAAGAAAGGAAGAATCGGACCTGAAACCTGGAGTAAGAAAGGAAGAATCGGACCTGAAATCTGGAGTTAGAAAGGAAGAATCGGACCTGAAACCTGGAGTAAGAAAGGAAGAATCGGACCTGAAACCTGGAGTAAGAAAGGAAGAATCGGACCTGAAATCTGGAGTTAGAAAGGAAGAATCGGACCTGAAACCTGGAGTTAGAAAGGAAGAATCGGACCTGAAACCTGGAGTTAGAAAGGAAGAATCGGACCTGAAATCTGGAGTAAGAAAGGAAGAATCGGACCTGAAACCTGGAGTTAGAAAGGAAGAATCGGACCTGAAATCTGGAGTAAGAAAGGAAGAATCGGACCTGAAATCTGGAGTTAGAAAGGAAGAATCGGACCTGAAACCTGGAGTAAGAAAGGAAGAATCGGACCTGAAATCTGGAGTAAGAAAGGAAGAATCGGACCTGAAATCTGGAGTTAGAAAGGAAGAATCGGACCTGAAATCTGGAGTAAGAAAGGAAGAATAGGACCTGAAACCTGGCGTAAGAAAGGAAGAATCGGACCTGAAATCTGGAGTAAGAAAGGAAGAATCGGACCTGAAACCTGGAGTAAGAAAGGAAGAATCGGACCTGAAACCTGGAGTAAGAAAGGAAGAATCGGACCTGAAACCTGGAGTTAGAAAGGAAGAATCGGACCTGAAACCTGGAGTAAGAAAGGAAGAATCGGACCTGAAACCTGGAGTTAGAAAGGAAGAATCGGACCTGATACCTGGAGTAGGAAAGGAAGAATCGGACCTGAAACATGGAGTAAGAAAGGAAGAATCGGACCTGAAACCTGGAGTAGGAAAGGAAGAATCGGACATGAAACCTGGAGTAAGAAAGGAAGAATCGGACCTGAAACCTGTAGTAAGAAAGGAAGAATCGGACCTGAAATCTGGAGTAAGAAAGGAAGAAATGGACCTGAAACCTGGCGTAAGAAAGGAAGAATCGGACCTGAAATCTGGAGTAAGAAAGGAAGAATCGGACCTGAAATCTGGAGTAAGAAAGGAAGAATCGGACCTGAAATCTCGAGTAAGAAAGGAAGAATCGGACCTGAAATCTCGAGTTAGAAAGGAAGAATCGGACCTGAAACCTGGAGTTAGAAAGGAAGAATCGGACCTGTAATCTGAAGTAAGAAAGGAAGAATTGGACCTGAAACCTGGAGTAAGAAAGGAAGAATCGGACCTGAAACCTGGAGTAAGAAAGGAAGAATCGGACCTGAAATCTGGAGTTAGAAAGGAAGAATCGGACCTGAAATCTGGAGTAAGAAAGGAAGAATAGGACCTGAAACCTGGCGTAAGAAAGGAAGAATCGGACCTGAAATCTGGAGTAAGAAAGGAAGAATCGGACCTGAAACCTGGAGTAAGAAAGGAAGAATCGGACCTGAAACCTGGAGTAAGAAAGGAAGAATCGGACCTGAAACCTGGAGTTAGAAAGGAAGAATCGGACCTGAAACCTGGAGTAAGAAAGGAAGAATCGGACCTGAAACCTGGAGTTAGAAAGGAAGAATCGGACCTGATACCTGGAGTAGGAAAGGAAGAATCGGACCTGAAATCTGGAGTAAGAAAGGAAGAATCGGACCTGAAACCTGGAGTAGGAAAGGAAGAATCGGACCTGAAACCTGGAGTAAGAAAGGAAGAATCGGACCTGAAACCTGGAGTAAGAAAGGAAGAATCGGACCTGAAATCTGGAGTAAGAAAGGAAGAAATGGACCTGAAACCTGGCGTAAGAAAGGAAGAATCGGACCTGAAATCTGGAGTAAGAAAGGAAGAATCGGACCTGAAATCTGGAGTAAGAAAGGAAGAATCGGACCTGAAATCTCGAGTAAGAAAGGAAGAATCGGACCTGAAATCTCGAGTTAGAAAGGAAGAATCGGACCTGAAACCTGGAGTTAGAAAGGAAGAATCGGACCTGTAATCTGAAGTAAGAAAGGAAGAATTGGACCTGAAACCTGGCGTAAGAAAGGAAGAATCGGACCTGAAATCTGGAGTAAGAAAGGAAGAATCGGACCTGAAACCTGGAGTAAGAAAGGAAGAATCGGACCTGAAATCTGGAGTTAGAAAGGAAGAATCGGACCTGAAACCTGGAGTTAGAAAGGAAGAATCGGACCTGAAACCTGGAGTAAGAAAGGAAGAATCGGACCTGAAATCTGGAGTAAGAAAGGAAGAATCGGACCTGAAACCTGGAGTAAGAAAGGAAGAATCGGACCTGAAACCTGGAGTAAGAAAGGAAGAATCGGACCTGAAATCTGGAGTAAGAAAGGAAGAATCGGACCTGAAACCTGGAGTAAGAAAGGAAGAATCGGACCTGAAATCTGGAGTAAGAAAGGAAGAATCGGACCTGAAATCTGGAGTTAGAAAGGAAGAATCGGACCTGAAATCTGGAGTAAGAAAGGAAGAATTGGACCTGAAACCTGGCGTAAGAAAGGAAGAATCGGACCTGAAATCTGGAGTAAGAAAGGAAGAATCGGACCTGAAACCTGGAGTAAGAAAGTAAGAATCGGACCTGAAATCTGGAGTAAGAAAGGAAGAATCAGACCTGAAACCTGGCGTAAGAAAGGAAGAATCGGACCTGAAACCTGGAGTAAGAAAGGAAGAATCGGACCTGAAACCTGGAGTAAGAAAGGAAGAATCGGACCTGAAACCTGGAGTAAGAAAGGAAGAATCGGACCTGAAATCTGGAGTTAGAAAGGAAGAATCGGACCTGAAACCTGGAGTAAGAAAGGAAGAATCGGACCTGAAACCTGGAGTAAGAAAGGAAGAATCGGACCTGAAATCTGGAGTTAGAAAGGAAGAATCGGACCTGAAACCTGGAGTTAGAAAGGAAGAATCGGACCTGAAACCTGGAGTAAGAAAGGAAGAATCGGACCTGAAATCTGGAGTAAGAAAGGAAGAATCGGACCTGAAATCTGGAGTAAGAAAGGAAGAATCGGACCTGAAATCTCGAGTAAGAAAGGAAGAATCGGACCTGAAATCTGGAGTTAGAAAGGAAGAATCGGACCTGAAACCTGGCGTAAGAAAGGAAGAATCGGACCTGAAATCTGGAGTAAGAAAGGAAGAATCGGACCTGAAACCTGGAGTAAGAAAGGAAGAATCGGACCTGAAACCTGGAGTAAGAAAGGAAGAATCGGACCTGAAATCTGGAGTTAGAAAGGAAGAATCGGACCTGAAATCTGGAGTAAGAAAGGAAGAATCGGACCTGAAATCTGGAGTAAGAAAGGAAGAATCGGACCTGAAATCTGGAGTAAGAAAGGAAGAATCGGACCTGAAACCTGGAGTTAGAAAGGAAGAATCGGACCTGAAACCTGGAGTTAGAAAGGAAGAATCGGACCTGAAATCTGGAGTAAGAAAGGAAGAATCGGACCTGAAATCTGGAGTTAGAAAGGAAGAATCGGACCTGAAACCTGGAGTAAGAAAGGAAGAATCGGACCTGAAACCTGGAGTAAGAAAGGAAGAATCGGACGTGAAATCTGGAGTAAGAAAGGAAGAATCGGACCTGAAACCTGGAGTTAGAAAGGAAGAATCGGACCTGAAATCTGGAGTAAGAAAGGAAGAATCGGACCTGAAATCTGGCGTAAGAAAGGAAGAATCGGACCTGAAATCTGGAGTAAGAAAGGAAGAATCGGACCTGAAACCTGGAGTAAGAAAGGAAGAATCGGACCTGAAATCTGGAGTAAGAAAGGAAGAATCAGACCTGAAACCTGGCGTGAGAAAGGAAGAATCGGACCTGAAACCTGGAGTAAGAAAGGAAGAATCGGACCTGAAACCTGGAGTAAGAAAGGAAGAATCGGACCTGAAACCTGGAGTAAGAAAGGAAGAATCGGACCTGAAATCTGGAGTTAGAAAGGAAGAATCGGACCTGAAACCTGGAGTAAGATAGGAAGAATCGGACCTGAAACCTGGAGTAAGAAAGGAAGAATCGGACCTGAAATCTGGAGTTAGAAAGGAAGAATCGGACCTGAAACCTGGAGTTAGAAAGGAAGAATCGGACCTGAAACCTGGAGTAAGAAAGGAAGAATCGGACCTGAAATCTGGAGTAAGAAAGGAAGAATCGGACCTGAAATCTGGAGTAAGAAAGGAAGAATCGGACCTGAAATCTCGAGTAAGAAAGGAAGAATCGGACCTGAAATCTGGAGTTAGAAAGGAAGAATCGGACCTGAAACCTGGAGTTAGAAAGGAAGAATCGGACCTGTAATCTGGAGTAAGAAAGGAAGAATTGGACCTGAAACCTGGCGTAAGAAAGGAAGAATCGGACCTGAAATCTGGAGTAAGAAAGGAAGAATCGGACCTGAAACCTGGAGTAAGAAAGGAAGAATCGGACCTGAAACCTGGAGTAAGAAAGGAAGAATCGGACCTGAAATCTGGAGTTAGAAAGGAAGAATCGGACCTGAAATCTGGAGTAAGAAAGGAAGAATCGGACCTGAAATCTGGAGTAAGAAAGGAAGAATCGGACCTGAAATCTGGAGTAAGAAAGGAAGAATCGGACCTGAAACCTGGAGTTAGAAAGGAAGAATCGGACCTGAAACCTGGAGTTAGAAATGAAGAATCGGACCTGAAATCTGGAGTAAGAAAGGAAGAATCGGACCTGAAATCTGGAGTTAGAAAGGAAGAATCGGACCTGAAACCTGGAGTAAGAAAGGAAGAATCGGACCTGAAACCTGGAGTAAGAAAGGAAGAATCGGACGTGAAATCTGGAGTAAGAAAGGAAGAATCGGACCTGAAACCTGGAGTTAGAAAGGAAGAATCGGACCTGAAATCTGGAGTAAGAAAGGAAGAATCGGACCTGAAATCTGGAGTTAGAAAGGAAGAATCGGACCTGAAACCTGGAGTAAGAAAGGAAGAATCGGACCTGAAACCTGGAGTAAGAAAGGAAGAATCGGACCTGAAATCTGGAGTAAGAAAGGAAGAATCGGACCTGAAACCTGGAGTAAGAAAGGAAGAATCGGACCTGAAACCTGGAGTTAGAAAGGAAGAATCGGACCTGAAACCTGGAGTAAGAAAGGAAGAATCGGACCTGAAATCTGGAGTTAGAAAGGAAGAATCGGACCTGAAACCTGGAGTAAGAAAGGAAGAATCGGACCTGAAACCTGGAGTAAGAAAGGAAGAATCGGACCTGAAATCTGGAGTTAGAAAGGAAGAATCGGACCTGAAACCTGGAGTAAGAAAGGAAGAATCGGACCTGAAATCTGGAGTTAGAAAGGAAGAATCGGACCTGAAACCTGGAGTAAGAAAGGAAGAATCGGACCTGAAATCTGGAGTAAGAAAGGAAGAATCGGACCTGAAATCTGGAGTAAGAAAGGAAGAATCGGACCTGAAATCTGGAGTAAGAAAGGAAGAATCGGACCTGAAATCTGGAGTAAGACAGGATGAATCGGACCTGAAATCTGGAGTAAGAAAGGAAGAATCGGACCTGAAATCTGGAGTAAGACAGGATGAATCGGACCTGAAATCTGGAGTAAGAAAGGAAGAATCGGACCTGAAATCTGGAGTAAGAAGGGAAGAATCGGACCTGAAATCTGGAGTAAGAAAGGAAGAATCGGACCTGAAACCTGGAGTAAGAAAGGAAGAATCGGACCTGAAACCTGGAGTTAGAAAGGAAGAATCGGACCTGAAACCTGGAGTAAGAAAGGAAGAATCGGACCTGAAATCTGGAGTAAGAAAGGAAGAATCGGACCTGAAACCTGGAGTAAGAAAGGAAGAATCGGACCTGAAACCTGGAGTAAGAAAGGAAGAATCGGACCTGAAATCTGGAGTAAGAAAGGAAGAATCGGACCTGAAACCTGGAGTAAGAAAGGAAGAATCGGACCTGAAATCTGGAGTAAGAAAGGAAGAATCGGACCTGAAATCTGGAGTTAGAAAGGAAGAATCGGACCTGAAATCTGGAGTAAGAAAGGAAGAATTGGACCTGAAACCTGGCGTAAGAAAGGAAGAATCGGACCTGAAATCTGGAGTAAGAAAGGAAGAATCGGACCTGAAACCTGGAGTAAGAAAGGAAGAATCGGACCTGAAATCTGGAGTAAGAAAGGAAGAATCAGACCTGAAACCTGGCGTAAGAAAGGAAGAATCGGACCTGAAACCTGGAGTAAGAAAGGAAGAATCGGACCTGAAACCTGGAGTAAGAAAGGAAGAATCGGACCTGAAACCTGGAGTAAGAAAGGAAGAATCGGACCTGAAATCTGGAGTTAGAAAGGAAGAATCGGACCTGAAACCTGGAGTAAGAAAGGAAGAATCGGACCTGAAACCTGGAGTAAGAAAGGAAGAATCGGACCTGAAATCTGGAGTTAGAAAGGAAGAATCGGACCTGAAACCTGGAGTTAGAAAGGAAGAATCGGACCTGAAACCTGGAGTAAGAAAGGAAGAATCGGACATGAAATCTGGAGTAAGAAAGGAAGAATCGGACCTGAAATCTGGAGTAAGAAAGGAAGAATCGGACCTGAAATCTCGAGTAAGAAAGGAAGAATCGGACCTGAAATCTGGAGTTAGAAAGGAAGAATCGGACCTGAAACCTGGAGTTAGAAAGGAAGAATCGGACCTGTAATCTGGAGTAAGAAAGGAAGAATTGGACCTGAAACCTGGCGTAAGAAAGGAAGAATCGGACCTGAAATCTGGAGTAAGAAAGGAAGAATCGGACCTGAAACCTGGAGTAAGAAAGGAAGAATCGGACCTGAAACCTGGAGTAAGAAAGGAAGAATCGGACCTGAAATCTGGAGTTAGAAAGGAAGAATCGGACCTGAAATCTGGAGTAAGAAAGGAAGAATCGGACCTGAAATCTGGAGTAAGAAAGGAAGAATCGGACCTGAAATCTGGAGTAAGAAAGGAAGAATCGGACCTGAAACCTGGAGTTAGAAAGGAAGAATCGGACCTGAAACCTGGAGTTAGAAAGGAAGAATCGGACCTGAAATCTGGAGTAAGAAAGGAAGAATCGGACCTGAAATCTGGAGTTAGAAAGGAAGAATCGGACCTGAAACCTGGAGTAAGAAAGGAAGAATCGGACCTGAAACCTGGAGTAAGAAAGGAAGAATCGGACGTGAAATCTGGAGTAAGAAAGGAAGAATCGGACCTGAAACTTGGAGTTAGAAAGGAAGAATCGGACCTGAAATCTGGAGTAAGAAAGGAAGAATAGGACCTGAAATCTGGCGTAAGAAAGGAAGAATCGGACCTGAAATCTGGAGTAAGACAGGAAGAATCGGACCTGAAACCTGGAGTAAGAAAGGAAGAATCGGACCTGAAATCTGGAGTAAGAAAGGAAGAATCAGACCTGAAACCTGGCGTAAGAAAGGAAGAATCGGACCTGAAACCTGGAGTAAGAAAGGAAGAATCGGACCTGAAACCTGGAGTAAGAAAGGAAGAATCGGACCTGAAACCTGGAGTAAGAAAGGAAGAATCGGACCTGAAATCTGGAGTTAGAAAGGAAGAATCGGACCTGAAACCTGGAGTAAGATAGGAAGAATCGGACCTGAAACCTGGAGTAAGAAAGGAAGAATCGGACCTGAAATCTGGAGTTAGAAAGGAAGAATCGGACCTGAAACCTGGAGTTAGAAAGGAAGAATCGGACCTGAAACCTGGAGTAAGAAAGGAAGAATCGGACCTGAAATCTGGAGTAAGAAAGGAAGAATCGGACCTGAAATCTGGAGTAAGAAAGGAAGAATCGGACCTGAAATCTCGAGTAAGAAAGGAAGAATCGGACCTGAAATCTGGAGTTAGAAAGGAAGAATCGGACCTGAAACCTGGAGTTAGAAAGGAAGAATCGGACCTGTAATCTGGAGTAAGAAAGGAAGAATTGGACCTGAAACCTGGCGTAAGAAAGGAAGAATCGGACCTGAAATCTGGAGTAAGAAAGGAAGAATCGGACCTGAAACCTGGAGTAAGAAAGGAAGAATCGGACCTGAAACCTGGAGTAAGAAAGGAAGAATCGGACCTGAAATCTGGAGTTAGAAAGGAAGAATCGGACCTGAAATCTGGAGTAAGAAAGGAAGAATCGACCTGAAATCTGGAGTAAGAAAGGAAGAATCGGACCTGAAATCTGGAGTAAGAAAGGAAGAATCGGACCTGAAACCTGGAGTTAGAAAGGAAGAATCGGACCTGAAACCTGGAGTTAGAAATGAAGAATCGGACCTGAAATCTGGAGTAAGAAAGGAAGAATCGGACCTGAAATCTGGAGTTAGAAAGGAAGAATCGGACCTGAAACCTGGAGTAAGAAAGGAAGAATCGGACCTGAAACCTGGAGTAAGAAAGGAAGAATCGGACGTGAAATCTGGAGTAAGAAAGGAAGAATCGGACCTGAAACCTGGAGTTAGAAAGGAAGAATCGGACCTGAAATCTGGAGTAAGAAAGGAAGAATCGGACCTGAAATCTGGAGTTAGAAAGGAAGAATCGGACCTGAAACCTGGAGTAAGAAAGGAAGAATCGGACCTGAAACCTGGAGTAAGAAAGGAAGAATCGGACCTGAAATCTGGAGTAAGAAAGGAAGAATCGGACCTGAAACCTGGAGTAAGAAAGGAAGAATCGGACCTGAAACCTGGAGTTAGAAAGGAAGAATCGGACCTGAAACCTGGAGTAAGAAAGGAAGAATCGGACCTGAAATCTGGAGTTAGAAAGGAAGAATCGGACCTGAAACCTGGAGTAAGAAAGGAAGAATCGGACCTGAAACCTGGAGTAAGAAAGGAAGAATCGGACCTGAAATCTGGAGTTAGAAAGGAAGAATCGGACCTGAAACCTGGAGTAAGAAAGGAAGAATCGGACCTGAAATCTGGAGTTAGAAAGGAAGAATCGGACCTGAAACCTGGAGTAAGAAAGGAAGAATCGGACCTGAAATCTGGAGTAAGAAAGGAAGAATCGGACCTGAAATCTGGAGTAAGAAAGGAAGAATCGGACCTGAAATCTGGAGTAAGAAAGGAAGAATCGGACCTGAAATCTGGAGTAAGACAGGATGAATCGGACCTGAAATCTGGAGTAAGAAAGGAAGAATCGGACCTGAAATCTGGAGTAAGACAGGATGAATCGGACCTGAAATCTGGAGTAAGAAAGGAAGAATCGGACCTGAAATCTGGAGTAAGAAGGGAAGAATCGGACCTGAAATCTGGAGTAAGAAAGGAAGAATCGGACCTGAAACCTGGAGTAAGAAAGGAAGAATCGGACCTGAAACCTGGAGTAAGAAAGGAAGAATCGGACCTGAAATCTGGAGTAAGAAAGGAAGAATCGGACCTGAAACCTGGAGTAAGAAAGGAAGAATCGGACCTGAAATCTGGAGTAAGAAAGGAAGAATCGGACCTGAAATCTGGAGTTAGAAAGGAAGAATCGGACCTGAAATCTGGAGTAAGAAAGGAAGAATTGGACCTGAAACCTGGCGTAAGAAAGGAAGAATCGGACCTGAAATCTGGAGTTAGAAAGGAAGAATCGGACCTGAAACCTGGAGTAAGAAAGGAAGAATCGGACCTGAAATCTGGAGTAAGAAAGGAAGAATCGGACCTGAAATCTGGAGTAAGAAAGGAAGAATCGGACCTGAAACCTGGAGTAAGAAAGGAAGAATCGGACCTGAAACCTGGAGTTAGAAAGGAAGAATCGGACCTGAAACCTGGAGTAAGAAAGGAAGAATCGGACCTGAAACCTGGAGTTAGAAAGGAAGAATCGGACCTGATACATTGAGTAGGAAAGGAAGAATCGGACCTGAAATCTGGAGTAAGAAAGGAAGAATCGGACCTGAAACCTGGAGTAGGAAAGGAAGAATCGGACCTGAAACCTGGAGTAAGAAAGGAAGAATCGGACCTGAAACCTGGAGTAAGAAAGGAAGAATCGGACCTGAAATCTGGAGTAAGAAAGGAAGAATCGGACCTGAAACCTGGAGTAAGAAAGGAAGAATCGGACCTGAAATCTGGAGTAAGAAAGGAAGAATCGGACCTGAAATCTGGAGTAAGAAAGGAAGAATCGGACCTGAAATCTGGAGTAAGAAAGGAAGAATCGGACCTGAAACCTGGAGTAAGAAAGGAAGAATCGGACCTGAAACCTGGCGTAAGAAAGGAAGAATCGGACCTGAAATCTGGAGTAAGAAAGGAAGAATCGGACCTGAAATCTGGAGTAAGAAAGGAAGAATCGGACCTGAAATCTGGAGTAAGAAAGGAAGAATCGGACCTGAAATCTCGAGTTAGAAAGGAAGAATCGGACCTGAAACCTGGAGTTAGAAAGGAAGAATCAGACCTGTAATCTGGAGTAAGAAAGGAAGAATTGGACCTGAAACCTGGCGTAAGAAAGGAAGAATCGGACCTGAAATCTGGAGTAAGAAAGGAAGAATCGGACCTGAAACCTGGAGTAAGAAAGGAAGAATCGGACCTGAAATCTGGAGTTAGAAAGGAAGAATCGGACCTGAAACCTGGAGTTAGAAAGGAAGAATCGGACCTGAAACCTGGAGTAAGAAAGGAAGAATCGGACCTGAAATCTGGAGTAAGAAAGGAAGAATCGGACCTGAAACCTGGAGTAAGAAAGGAAGAATCGGACCTGAAACCTGGAGTAAGAAAGGAAGAATCGGACCTGAAATCTGGAGTAAGAAAGGAAGAATCGGACCTGAAACCTGGAGTAAGAAAGGAAGAATCGGACCTGAAACCTGGAGTAAGAAAGGAAGAATCGGACCTGAAATCTGGAGTAAGAAAGGAAGAATCGGACCTGAAACCTGGAGTAAGAAAGGAAGAATCGGACCTGAAATCTGGAGTAAGAAAGGAAGAATCGGACCTGAAATCTGGAGTTAGAAAGGAAGAATCGGACCTGAAATCTGGAGTAAGAAAGGAAGAATTGGACCTGAAACCTGGCGTAAGAAAGGAAGAATCGGACCTGAAATCTGGAGTAAGAAAGGAAGAATCGGACCTGAAACCTGGAGTAAGAAAGGAAGAATCGGACCTGAAATCTGGAGTAAGAAAGGAAGAATCAGACCTGAAACCTGGCGTAAGAAAGGAAGAATCGGACCTGAAACCTGGAGTAAGAAAGGAAGAATCGGACCTGAAACCTGGAGTAAGAAAGGAAGAATCGGACCTGAAACCTGGAGTAAGAAAGGAAGAATCGGACCTGAAATCTGGAGTTAGAAAGGAAGAATCGGACCTGAAACCTGGAGTAAGAAAGGAAGAATCGGACCTGAAATCTGGAGTTAGAAAGGAAGAATCGGACCTGAAACCTGGAGTAAGAAAGGAAGAATCGGACCTGAAACCTGGAGTAAGAAAGGAAGAATCGGACCTGAAATCTGGAGTTAGAAAGGAAGAATCGGACCTGAAACCTGGAGTTAGAAAGGAAGAATCGGACCTGAAACCTGGAGTAAGAAAGGAAGAATCGGACCTGAAATCTGGAGTAAGAAAGGAAGAATCGGACCTGAAATCTGGAGTAAGAAAGGAAGAATCGGACCTGAAATCTCGAGTAAGAAAGGAAGAATCGGACCTGAAATCTGGAGTTAGAAAGGAAGAATCGGACCTGAAACCTGGAGTTAGAAAGGAAGAATCGGACCTGTAATCTGGAGTAAGAAAGGAAGAATTGGACCTGAAACCTGGCGTAAGAAAGGAAGAATCGGACCTGAAATCTGGAGTAAGAAAGGAAGAATCGGACCTGAAACCTGGAGTAAGAAAGGAAGAATCGGACCTGAAACCTGGAGTAAGAAAGGAAGAATCGGACCTGAAATCTGGAGTTAGAAAGGAAGAATCGGACCTGAAATCTGGAGTAAGAAAGGAAGAATCGGACCTGAAATCTGGAGTAAGAAAGGAAGAATCGGACCTGAAATCTGGAGTAAGAAAGGAAGAATCGGACCTGAAACCTGGAGTTAGAAAGGAAGAATCGGACCTGAAACCTGGAGTTAGAAAGGAAGAATCGGACCTGAAATCTGGAGTAAGAAAGGAAGAATCGGACCTGAAATCTGGAGTTAGAAAGGAAGAATCGGACCTGAAACCTGGAGTAAGAAAGGAAGAATCGGACCTGAAACCTGGAGTAAGAAAGGAAGAATCGGACGTGAAATCTGGAGTAAGAAAGGAAGAATCGGACCTGAAACCTGGAGTTAGAAAGGAAGAATCGGACCTGAAATCTGGAGTAAGAAAGGAAGAATCGGACCTGAAATCTGGCGTAAGAAAGGAAGAATCGGACCTGAAATCTGGAGTAAGAAAGGAAGAATCGGACCTGAAACCTGGAGTAAGAAAGGAAGAATCGGACCTGAAATCTGGAGTAAGAAAGGAAGAATCAGACCTGAAACCTGGCGTAAGAAAGGAAGAATCGGACCTGAAACCTGGAGTAAGAAAGGAAGAATCGGACCTGAAACCTGGAGTAAGAAAGGAAGAATCGGACCTGAAACCTGGAGTAAGAAAGGAAGAATCGGACCTGAAATCTGGAGTTAGAAAGGAAGAATCGGACCTGAAACCTGGAGTAAGATAGGAAGAATCGGACCTGAAACCTGGAGTAAGAAAGGAAGAATCGGACCTGAAATCTGGAGTTAGAAAGGAAGAATCGGACCTGAAACCTGGAGTTAGAAAGGAAGAATCGGACCTGAAACCTGGAGTAAGAAAGGAAGAATCGGACCTGAAATCTGGAGTAAGAAAGGAAGAATCGGACCTGAAATCTGGAGTAAGAAAAGAAGAATCGGACCTGAAATCTCGAGTAAGAAAGGAAGAATCGGACCTGAAATCTGGAGTTAGAAAGGAAGAATCGGACCTGAAACCTGGAGTTAGAAAGGAAGAATCGGACCTGTAATCTGGAGTAAGAAAGGAAGAATTGGACCTGAAACCTGGCGTAAGAAAGGAAGAATCGGACCTGAAATCTGGAGTAAGAAAGGAAGAATCGGACCTGAAACCTGGAGTAAGAAAGGAAGAATCGGACCTGAAACCTGGAGTAAGAAAGGAAGAATCGGACCTGAAATCTGGAGTTAGAAAGGAAGAATCGGACCTGAAATCTGGAGTAAGAAAGGAAGAATCGGACCTGAAATCTGGAGTAAGAAAGGAAGAATCGGACCTGAAATCTGGAGTAAGAAAGGAAGAATCGGACCTGAAACCTGGAGTTAGAAAGGAAGAATCGGACCTGAAACCTGGAGTTAGAAATGAAGAATCGGACCTGAAATCTGGAGTAAGAAAGGAAGAATCGGACCTGAAATCTGGAGTTAGAAAGGAAGAATCGGACCTGAAACCTGGAGTAAGAAAGGAAGAATCGGACCTGAAACCTGGAGTAAGAAAGGAAGAATCGGACGTGAAATCTGGAGTAAGAAAGGAAGAATCGGACCTGAAACCTGGAGTTAGAAAGGAAGAATCGGACCTGAAATCTGGAGTAAGAAAGGAAGAATCGGACCTGAAATCTGGAGTTAGAAAGGAAGAATCGGACCTGAAACCTGGAGTAAGAAAGGAAGAATCGGACCTGAAACCTGGAGTAAGAAAGGAAGAATCGGACCTGAAATCTGGAGTAAGAAAGGAAGAATCGGACCTGAAACCTGGAGTAAGAAAGGAAGAATCGGACCTGAAACCTGGAGTTAGAAAGGAAGAATCGGACCTGAAACCTGGAGTAAGAAAGGAAGAATCGGACCTGAAATCTGGAGTTAGAAAGGAAGAATCGGACCTGAAACCTGGAGTAAGAAAGGAAGAATCGGACCTGAAACCTGGAGTAAGAAAGGAAGAATCGGACCTGAAATCTGGAGTTAGAAAGGAAGAATCGGACCTGAAACCTGGAGTAAGAAAGGAAGAATCGGACCTGAAATCTGGAGTTAGAAAGGAAGAATCGGACCTGAAACCTGGAGTAAGAAAGGAAGAATCGGACCTGAAATCTGGAGTAAGAAAGGAAGAATCGGACCTGAAATCTGGAGTAAGAAAGGAAGAATCGGACCTGAAATCTGGAGTAAGAAAGGAAGAATCGGACCTGAAATCTGGAGTAAGACAGGATGAATCGGACCTGAAATCTGGAGTAAGAAAGGAAGAATCGGACCTGAAATCTGGAGTAAGACAGGATGAATCGGACCTGAAATCTGGAGTAAGAAAGGAAGAATCGGACCTGAAATCTGGAGTAAGAAGGGAAGAATCGGACCTGAAATCTGGAGTAAGAAAGGAAGAATCGGACCTGAAACCTGGAGTAAGAAAGGAAGAATCGGACCTGAAACCTGGAGTAAGAAAGGAAGAATCGGACCTGAAATCTGGAGTAAGAAAGGAAGAATCGGACCTGAAACCTGGAGTAAGAAAGGAAGAATCGGACCTGAAATCTGGAGTAAGAAAGGAAGAATCGGACCTGAAATCTGGAGTTAGAAAGGAAGAATCGGACCTGAAATCTGGAGTAAGAAAGGAAGAATTGGACCTGAAACCTGGCGTAAGAAAGGAAGAATCGGACCTGAAATCTGGAGTTAGAAAGGAAGAATCGGACCTGAAACCTGGAGTAAGAAAGGAAGAATCGGACCTGAAATCTGGAGTAAGAAAGGAAGAATCGGACCTGAAATCTGGAGTAAGAAAGGAAGAATCGGACCTGAAACCTGGAGTAAGAAAGGAAGAATCGGACCTGAAACCTGGAGTTAGAAAGGAAGAATCGGACCTGAAACCTGGAGTAAGAAAGGAAGAATCGGACCTGAAACCTGGAGTTAGAAAGGAAGAATCGGACCTGATACCTGGAGTAGGAAAGGAAGAATCGGACCTGAAATCTGGAGTAAGAAAGGAAGAATCGGACCTGAAACCTGGAGTAGGAAAGGAAGAATCGGACCTGAAACCTGGAGTAAGAAAGGAAGAATCGGACCTGAAACCTGGAGTAAAAAAGGAAGAATCGGACCTGAAATCTGGAGTAAGAAAGGAAGAATCGGACCTGAAACCTGGAGTAAGAAAGGAAGAATCGGACCTGAAATCTGGAGTAAGAAAGGAAGAATCGGACCTGAAATCTGGAGTAAGAAAGGAAGAATCGGACCTGAAATCTGGAGTAAGAAAGGAAGAATCGGACCTGAAACCTGGAGTAAGAAAGGAAGAATCGGACCTGAAACCTGGCGTAAGAAAGGAAGAATCGGACCTGAAATCTGGAGTAAGAAAGGAAGAATCGGACCTGAAATCTGGAGTAAGAAAGGAAGAATCGGACCTGAAATCTGGAGTAAGAAAGGAAGAATCGGACCTGAAATCTCGAGTTAGAAAGGAAGAATCGGACCTGAAACCTGGAGTTAGAAAGGAAGAATCGGACCTGTAATCTGGAGTAAGAAAGGAAGAATTGGACCTGAAACCTGGCGTAAGAAAGGAAGAATCGGACCTGAAATCTGGAGTAAGAAAGGAAGAATCGGACCTGAAACCTGGAGTAAGAAAGGAAGAATCGGACCTGAAATCTGGAGTTAGAAAGGAAAAATCGGACCTGAAACCTGGAGTTAGAAAGGAAGAATCGGACCTGAAACCTGGAGTAAGAAAGGAAGAATCGGACCTGAAATCTGGAGTAAGAAAGGAAGAATCGGACCTGAAACCTGGAGTAAGAAAGGAAGAATCGGACCTGAAACCTGGAGTAAGAAAGGAAGAATCGGACCTGAAATCTGGAGTAAGAAAGGAAGAATCGGACCTGAAACCTGGAGTAAGAAAGGAAGAATCGGACCTGAAATCTGGAGTAAGAAAGGAAGAATCAGACCTGAAATCTGGAGTTAGAAAGGAAGAATCGGACCTGAAATCTGGAGTAAGAAAGGAAGAATTGGACCTGAAACCTGGCGTAAGAAAGGAAGAATCGGACCTGAAATCTGGAGTAAGAAAGGAAGAATCGGACCTGAAACCTGGAGTAAGAAAGGAAGAATCGGACCTGAAATCTGGAGTAAGAAAGGAAGAATCGGACCTGAAACCTGGCGTAAGAAAGGAAGAATCGGACCTGAAACCTGGAGTAAGAAAGGAAGAATCGGACCTGAAACCTGGAGTAAGAAAGGAAGAATCGGACCTGAAACCTGGAGTAAGAAAGGAAGAATCGGACCTGAAATCTGGAGTTAGAAAGGAAGAATCGGACCTGAAACCTGGAGTAAGAAAGGAAGAATCGGACCTGAAACCTGGAGTAAGAAAGGAAGAATCGGACCTGAAATCTGGAGTTAGAAAGGAAGAATCGGACCTGAAACCTGGAGTTAGAAAGGAAGAATCGGACCTGAAACCTGGAGTAAGAAAGGAAGAATCGGACCTGAAATCTGGAGTAAGAAAGGAAGAATCGGACCTGAAATCTGGCTTAAGAAAGGAAGAATCGGACCTGAAATCTCGAGTAAGAAAGGAAGAATCGGACCTGAAATCTGGAGTTAGAAAGGAAGAATCGGACCTGAAACCTGGAGTTAGAAAGGAAGAATCGGACCTGTAATCTGGAGTAAGAAAGGAAGAATTGGACCTGAAACCTGGCGTAAGAAAGGAAGAATCGGACCTGAAATCTGGAGTAAGAAAGGAAGAATCGGACCTGAAATCTGGAGTTAGAAAGGAAGAATCGGACCTGAAACCTGGAGTAGGAAAGGAAGAATCGGACCTGAAATCTGGAGTAAGAAAGGAAGAATCGGACCTGAAATCTGGAGTTAGAAAGGAAGAATCGGACCTGAAACCTGGAGTTAGAAAGGAAGAATCGGACCTGAAACCTGGAGTTAGAAAGGAAGAATCGGACCTGAAATCTGGAGTAAGAAAGGAAGAATCGGACCTGAAACCTGGAGTTAGAAAGGAAGAATCGGACCTGAAACCTGGAGTTAGAAAGGAAGAATCGGACCTGAAACCTGGAGTTAGAAAGGAAGAATCGGACCTGAAATCTGGAGTTAGAAAACAAGAAAACTAGAATTCAACCAGGACTTCAATCCTGAAGTTAGACCAGCATTTGAAGTTAGGATGGTACATGGAAGCTTAAATCAGTCCGGAAGACTAAACACCTGGACCTAGAGAGAAACATTAAGAACCGAAAACTGGAGTTAGAGAGGAAGAATATGTATAATTTTTCATTTAAATTGATTTAAAAACTAACTAAACTCATAATTAGAGAGTTTTTAAACAGGTAGGTTGCTGACAGTCCACATATGATGTTTTATTAAGTTATAAAGTTATTGATCCTTCTTCAATTTGTTTGGTAAAACTTGTAGTACCTTGTTCTACCAGTAGGGTGAGTATAAGCCAATTTATCGCAAAGCAACGCTCATCAAGCTGATTCCTGCCTTGACAGAGGAGAGAGGGGGGTGCAGGGAGTTCACTCACATTTCAACTGATTCACCTCGGAGCCTTCATCTGGAAGAGCTTGCAGAGACGTTTAATCAACCTTTGCCAGTTACTTTGGTAGAAAGCATGGATGGAGCTGCTTCTGGGAAAAAGAAAAAAAGCAGCTTCAAGTCAAAGGATACGACAAGATGTTTATCAAAACTAGAACTGATTTTGGTGTCGCCTTCACGCCCTGGAGACAGCTTTGTGGGAACAACGGACTGAAGTCTGAAGCAGAGTTAGCAACGTTGGTACCTGTAAATCGTAATTTCCCATAGGAATTTACACACAGTTAGCAGTTAGCTGTAACTGAGCAAGGACTCCCTGGTTGTGTTATTACACTCTTCTGGAAGTAAAAACGTTTTTTTGTGTCTCAACTTCTAGATAAATGGTGAGAAAAAGCTGCTGTTAGTTGTTCTCTTGACTACAAAGTTAGTTGTTCTACATTGAAGCAAGACGATGATTTGTAACAGGCCTCTAGACTGGACCAAAACTGTACAATGTGACTAACATCCTGGATCTGGGGCTTCATTTGTAAAACTGAGCGTAGAAACCATGACTACAGGTGGTGCATGTAGGGAAAACAGGAAATACAAAGCACAAAATTTTAAGATTTATAGAGCAGCGCACATGCATGTTCTACGCCTGTTTCCTTTATAAATCAGTATCAACACAGCTGTGTCAACATTCAGGCTCTCTGCCCTTCAAAGTGTGCAGACTATGTAGGCTAGGGAGTGTCCTACATGGTTGGAGTAGTTGTAGGACTGGTTGTTTATGCTAGAAAAATATATATAATTTGTGTTGTTTGACTGATTTTAATGGTCAATCTGAGGATATGCAAGACCCCCACTGTCCTCCAAATGAACTCAAAATGGTTTTGTTGGTTTGTGCTGGATTATGCTGCAGAAATTATGCGTTTGACGACAATAAGGGCTTTGTGATGTCAGACGGATATTAGAATATTAAAAATAAAACAGAACAAACAGTTGAACCTATTTTAATGAAGTTTTACTCTTCACACAGGTGACATTCTAGCTCACTCTAGCTGGACTGCAAATGTTTCCATGTTCAGTTTCCTGAGCGTTTTTAAAAACTTAATTTTGTCTGACTTTCAGCTAGTTGGTATGTGTGTTGACGTGTGTTGCTGTCCGTGAGGATAGTGTGATCACCTGTGTGTGCACTAGAGACCGTATATGAAAGATAACCTCCGGCGGTTAAACGTGAAGCCGATGCAGGGGCTTCATTTGTAAAACTGAGCGTAGAAACCTATTATATCTATGAGCATTATATCTATGTTGCTTCCCTTGGCAAAGTAAATTTGCCCAGCAGAACACAGCATCCAGAAAATCCATTTTGCCTGCTTAAATACTGGACAAGACACTAAAAAATAAATCTCTGTAAATCTTGCAAGGCAGAAACTCTGAATTGCAAATGATTTCCTGAAGTTCAGAGTAAACTTATGAACACTAGAGTGTGTTTTATAAAGAAGTATCTAAATTCCATGTTCATCTTCTGATGACTCCACAATGTAGCGGTCGCCTCATCAGATGGAAGGAAACAAAACAAGACAACAGTTCTCCATATCATAGACCTTGTCTGATCAGTATAAATTTAGTCTGAAGTTGCAGTAAAACAGTTTTTGTTGTATGTATTGGTGAAGGTATTGCTAGTAATTTGGATGTAAAATGGGAGTAAATAAATTTATCTTCTTTCCACTTTTCTGTTGTAAGAGAGGGGCTAGTAGGTCCCAAAGAGCAGACACAGTCAGAGTACTGAGAAAGGTTTATTGGGTTTCCACTGATCCTTGTGAATTCTCCGGCAGGGATTCGGAAGACTGGCAGACTGTTAAACAGGCAAGCAGGGGAGAGAGCGAGCGGGCAGGCAGGCAAACTGGCATACAGGCAGGTAGCGTCAGCAGACTGGCAGGCTTATCTCTGGCAGGAGGAAGACAAGACAAACTAAAGGCGTACACGAAGCAACGCAAGCAGAGGCTGAGAGCTGTTTACTGCAGGGCATCAACAATCTGGCGCTGGAAAGCAGGCAGAGCTGGTCTTAAATAGGTCGTTGTTGATTGCTGGAAAGTGGATCAGGTGTACCTCCAGTTATCAGTTGACCACGCCCACCAGGGAACAGGAATCACCACATTTTCAGGCAAAACATTTTTTTCCCTGTTTTTTGTGTTTGAAAAAGGACAGACTCTCATGATTCCTCTGCTTTCGCTGTAAATACCACCGCCTAAAATAAAAAAAGCAATCAGTTATCCACTGAAGCAAGGAAATTATCAGACTGAAAATTAGTGTACTAAATGTGTGTATGTGCTGCAAGCAGATTTGCCTGCCGTGATTATATGTGATGACTCAGATGCAGGGCCGTTTCTAGCGCTGTGGGGGCCCTAGGCAAGATGCTGTTTGGGGGCCTCTAGTTTGACAAACTGTGATGAAGAGATTCCTAACCCTTTGCATGGTCTATATCAATAAATTGGAAAATATTAAAAATTTATAAAAAATGTTTACTTTAAATAAGAAAATCTAACAGACCAACACTTAAAATAATGCTTAATTACCCTAGACTTACACTTATCAGCATAACACCTAACAACACATTATTCACAGTAACAGTCACAGTGTATCATCCTCAAAATGTCTGCTTCCTGGCTGTTTAATTTGCAAAGTCATCAGTGATGTCCTCATATTGCTGTTTGCCTGTCTCATGGCTGATGCTGAGTCCTGCAGGACCAGCGAGACGATGGATGACCTGAGGTAGGTCTTGATGAGCTTCAGCTTTGAGAAGCTCCTCTCTGCTGAGTCCACAGTTACAGACAGAGCAGGATCAATGTCTGCTGCTCCAAAATATTCTGTTCCTGTAAAGACAAAACTCATTACATCATTAAGCTAAATAGATCAAGAGTTCATATTCCTATTTTATTATTATAGTGATGTTGCAGTAATACAGAAAGTTTGTTTTTATATTGAACGTTGTGATTGCAGTGTCACTTTAAAGCTTTTACCCAGTTACAAAATATTTTAGCATTAGTTTACACACTGTACTAGTTAAAGTAATAAGACTAAGATAAATGATCGACTGCCACAATAGTCTAAAATAGTCAACATCATAAAATATTTCCATCAAATATTTATTTGAATTATGAAACAGTAACACACTTCTAATCAGAAGCCTATAAAACACACCCAGGCTCAGTAAATTATTCCTAAGTAGGGATAAAAAACTAAGTGTCAAATAAACTTCCACTGAACAACACTGACTACAGCATCTTAGACGCGTCTTATTTCAATAAAACTACACATGACGCACCGGTAGGCTCTCCCCTTCTGATTGACCTCATTTCTGACCAACTGGATTGATCCATGCTCCTTCCTTAGCCAATAATGCCCACTGAGTGTCAACCTAGGTGGTCTGACCATCACATACGTTTCCGCTTCCAGACCTCGCCCTCCAGCTCTGATGCCAGTTCTGACCCCACTGCCGTGAAGCCAATAAAATTCCCGTCACGGCGATGTGCAGCTTCTGTGTTTGGGATGTAAAACGGCTTCAGGGGGTCCGTGTGTAAACATTTGTGACAACGTGCGTAGTTGTGTGTGTCCGTGTGCAAAAGCAGAGGAGTCGTTTACACCCGCGAGGAGGTGGAGGAGTCGTTTACACCCGCGAGGAGGTGGTGGAGTCGTTTACACCCGCGAGGAGGTGGAGGAGTCGTTTACACCCGCGAGGAGGTGGAGGAGTCGTTTACACCCAGGAAGAGGTGGAGGAGTCGTTTACACCCAGGAGGAGGTGGAGGAGTCGTTTACACCCAGCGAGGAGGTGGTGGAGTCGTTTACACCCAGGAGGAGGTGGTGGAGTCGTTTACACCCAGGAGGAGGTGGTGGAGTCGTTTACACCCGCGAGGAGGTGGAGGAGTCGTTTACACCCGCGAGGAGGTGGAGGAGTCGTTTACACCCGCCAGGAGGTGGTGGAGTCGTTTACACCCAGGAGGAGGTGGAGGAGTCGTTCACACCCGCCAGGAGGTGGAGGAGTCGTTTACACCCGCCAGGAGGTGGTGGAGTCGTTTACACCCGCCAGGAGGTGGAGGAGTCGTTTACACCCGCGAGGAGGTGGAGGAGTCGTTTACACCCGCGAGGAGGTGGAGGAGTCGTTTACACCCGCGAGGAGGTGGAGGAGTCGTTTACACCCAGGAGGAGGTGGTGGAGTCGTTTACACCCGCGAGGAGGTGGAGGAGTCGTTTACACGCGCGAGGAGGTGGAGGAGTCGTTTACACCCGCCAGGAGGTGGTGGAGTCGTTTACACCCAGGAGGAGGTGGAGGAGTCGTTCACACCCGCCAGGAGGTGGAGGAGTCGTTTACACCCGCCAGGAGGTGGTGGAGTCGTTTACACCCGCCAGGAGGTGGAGGAGTCGTTTACACCCGCGAGGAGGTGGAGGAGTCGTTTACACCCGCGAGGAGGTGGAGGAGTCGTTTACACCCGCGAGGAGGTGGAGGAGTCGTTTACACCAGCGAGGAGGTGGAGGAGTCGTTTACACCCGCGAGGAGGTGGAGGAGTCGTTTACACCCGCGAGGAGGTGGAGGAGTCGTTTACACCCGCCAGGAGGTGGAGGAGTCGTTTACACCCGCCAGGAGGTGGTGGAGTCGTTTACACCCAGGAGGAGGTGGAGGAGTCGTTCACACCCGCCAGGAGGTGGTGGAGTCGTTTACACCCACGAGGAGGTGGAGGAGTCGTTTACACCCGCGAGGAGGTGGAGGAGTCGTTTACACCCGCGAGGAGGTGGTGGAGTCGTTCACACCCGCGAGGAACTGGAGGAGTCGTTCACACCCGCCAGGAGGTGGAGGAGTCGTTTACACCCGCGAGGAGGTGGAGGACTCGTTTACACCCGCGAGGAGGTGGTGGAGTCGTTTACACCCGCGAGGAGGTGGAGGAGTCGTTTACACCCGCGAGGAGGTGGAGGAGTCGTTTACACCCGCGAGGAGGTGGAGGAGTCGTTTACACCCGCGAGGAGGTGGAGGAGTCGTTTACACCCGCGAGGAGGTGGAGGAGTCGTTTACACCCGCCAGGAGGTGGAGGAGTCGTTTACACCCGCCAGGAGGTGGTGGAGTCGTTTACACCCAGGAGGAGGTGGAGGAGTCGTTCACACCCGCCAGGAGGTGGTGGAGTCGTTTACACCGACGAGGAGGTGGAGGAGTCGTTTACACCTGCGAGGAGGTGGAGGAGTCATTTACACCCGCGAGGAGGTGGAGGAGTCGTTTACACCCGCGAGGAGGTGGAGGAGTCGTTCACACCCGCCAGGAGGTGGAGGAGTCGTTTACACCCGCGAGGAGGTGGTGGAGTCGTTTACACCCGCGAGGAGGTGGTGGAGTCATTTACACCCACGAGGAGGTGGAGGAGTCGTTTACACCGGCGAGGAGGTGGAGGAGGCGTTTACACCCAAGAGGAGGTGGAGGAGTCGTTTACACCCAAGAGGAGGTGGAGGAGTCGTATACACCTGCGAGGAGGTGGTGGAGTCGTTTACACCCAAGAGGAGGTGGAGGAGTCGTATACACCTGCGAGGAGGTGGTGGAGTCGTTTACACCCAAGAGGAGGTGGTGGAGTCGTTTACACCCAGGAGGAGGTGGAGGAGTCGTTTACACCCGCGAGGAGGTGGAGGAGTCGTTTACACCCGCGAGGATGTGGAGGAGTCGTTTACACCAGCGAGGAGGTGGTGGAGTCGTTTACACCCAAGAGGAGGTGGAGGAGTCGTATACACCTGCGAGGAGGTGGTGGAGTCGTTTACACCCAGGAGGAGGTGGAGGAGTCGTTTACACCCGCGAGGAGGTGGAGGAGTCATTTACACCCGCGAGGAGGTGGAGGAGTCGTTTACACCCGCGAGGAGGTGGAGGAGTCGTTTACACCCGCGAGGAGGTGGAGGAGTCGTTTACACCCGCGAGGAGGTGGAGGAGTCGTTTACACCCGCGAGGAGGTGGAGGAGTCGTTTACACCCGCCAGGAGGTGGAGGAGTCGTTTACACCCGCCAGGAGGTGGTGGAGTCGTTTACACCCAGGAGGAGGTGGAGGAGTCGTTCACACCCGCCAGGAGGTGGTGGAGTCGTTTACACCCACGAGGAGGTGGAGGAGTCGTTTACACCCGCAAGGAGGTGGAGGAGTCGTTTACACCCGCGAGGAGGTGGTGGAGTCGTTTACACCCGCGAGGAGGTGGAGGAGTCGTTCACACCCGCCAGGAGGTGGAGGAGTCGTTTACACCCGCGAAGAGGTGGAGGACTCGTTTACACCCGCGAGGAGGTGGTGGAGTCGTTTACACCCGCGAGGAGGTGGTGGAGTCGTTTACACCCACGAGGAGGTGGAGGAGTCGTTTACACCCGCAAGGAGGTGGAGGAGTCGTTTACACCCGCGAGGAGGTGGTGGAGTCATTTACACCCGCGAGGAGGTGGAGGAGTCGTTTACACCGGCGAGGAGGTGGAGGAGGCGTTTACACCCGCGAGGAGGTGGTGGAGTTGTTTACACCCACGAGGAGGTGGAGGAGTCGTTTACACCCGCGAGGAGGTGGAGGAGTTGTTTACACCCGCGAGGAGGTGGTGGAGTCGTTTACACCCGCCAGGAGGTGGAGGAGTCGTTTACACCTGCGAGGAGGTGGAGGAGTCGTTTACACCCGCGAGGAGGTGGAGGAGTCGTTTACACCCGCGAGGAGGTGGAGGAGTCGTTCACACCCGCCAGGAGGTGGAGGAGTCGTTTACACCCGCGAGGAGGTGGTGGAGTCGTTTACACCCGCGAGGAGGTGGTGGAGTCATTTACACCCACGAGGAGGTGGAGGAGTCGTTTACACCGGCGAGGAGGTGGAGGAGGCGTTTACACCCAAGAGGAGGTGGAGGAGTCGTTTACACCCAAGAGGAGGTGGAGGAGTCGTATACACCTGCGAGGAGGTGGTGGAGTCGTTTACACCCAAGAGGAGGTGGAGGAGTCGTATACACCTGCGAGGAGGTGGTGGAGTCGTTTACACCCAAGAGGAGGTGGTGGAGTCGTTTACACCCAGGAGGAGGTGGAGGAGTCGTTTACACCCGCGAGGAGGTGGAGGAGTCGTTTACACCCGCGAGGATGTGGAGGAGTCGTTTACACCAGCGAGGAGGTGGTGGAGTCGTTTACACCCAAGAGGAGGTGGAGGAGTCGTATACACCTGCGAGGAGGTGGTGGAGTCGTTTACACCCAGGAGGAGGTGGAGGAGTCGTTTACACCCGCGAGGAGGTGGAGGAGTCATTTACACCCGCGAGGAGGTGGAGGAGTCGTTTACACCCGCGAGGAGGTGGAGGAGTCGTTTACACCAGCGAGGAGGTGGAGGAGTCGTTTACACCCGCCAGGAGGTGGAGGAGTCGTTTACACCCGCCAGGAGGTGGAGGAGTCGTTTACACCCGCGAGGAGGTGGAGGAGTCGTTTACACCCGCGAGGAGGTGGAGGAGTCGTTTACACCCGCGAGGAGGTGGAGGAGTCGTTTACACCAGCGAGGAGGTGGAGGAGTCGTTTACACCCGCGAGGAGGTGGAGGAGTCGTTTACACCCGCCAGGAGGTGGAGGAGTCGTTTACACCCGCGAGGAGGTGGAGGAGTCGTTTACACCCGCCAGGAGGTGGAGGAGTCGTTTACACCCGCCAGGAGGTGGAGGAGTCGTTTACACCCGCGAGGAGGTGGAGGAGTCGTTTACACCCGCGAGGAGGTGGAGGAGTCGTTTACACCCGCGAGGAGGTGGAGGAGTCGTTTACACCCGCGAGGAGGTGGAGGAGTCGTATACACCAGCGAGGAGGTGGAGGAGTCGTTTACACCAGCGAGGAGGTGGAGGAGTCGTTTACACCAGCGAGGAGGTGGAGGAGTCGTTTACACCAGCGAGGAGGTGGAGGAGTCGTTTACACCCGCGAGGAGGTGGAGGAGTCGTGTACACCAGCGAGGAGGTGGAGGAGTCGTTTATACCAGCGAGGAGGTGGAGGAGTCGTTCACACCCGCGAGGAGGTGGAGGAGTCGTATACACCAGCGAGGAGGTGGAGGAGTCGTTTACACCCAGGAGGAGGTGGAGGAGTCGTTTACACCAGCGAGGAGGTGGAGGAGTCGTTTACACCAGCGAGGAGGTGGAGGAGTCGTTTACACCAGCGAGGAGGTGGAGGAGTCGTTTACACCCGCGAGGAGGTGGAGGAGTCGTTTACACCCGCGAGGAGGTGGAGGAGTCGTTTACACCTGCGAGGAGGTGGTGGAGTTGTTTAAACAAGCGAGGAGGTGGAGGAGTCGTTTACACCAGCGAGGAGATGGAGGAGTCGTTTACACCAGCGAGGAGGTGGAGGAGTCGTTTACACCAGCGAGGAGGTGGAGGAGTCGTTTACACCAGCGAGGAGATGGAGGAGTCGTTTACACCCGCGAGGAGGTGGAGGAGTCGTTTACACCAGCGAGGAGGTGTAGGAGTCGTTTACACCAGCGAGGAGGTGGAGGAGTCGTTTACACCAGCGAGGAGATGGAGGAGTCGTTTACACCAGCGAGGAGGTGGAGGAGTCGTTTACACCAGCGAGGAGGTGGAGGAGTCGTTTACACCAGCGAGGAGGTGGAGGAGTCGTTTACACCCGCGAGGAGGTGGAGGAGTTGTTTACACCAGCGAGGAGGTGGAGGAGTCGTTTACACCAGCGAGGAGGTGGTGGAGTCGTTTACACCCAGGAGGAGGTGGAGGAGTCGTTTACACCCGCGAGGAGGTGGAGGAGTCGTTTACACCAGCGAGGAGGTGGAGGAGTCGTTTACACCAGCGAGGAGGTGGTGGAGTCGTTTACACCAGCGAGGAGGTGGAGGAGTCGTTTACACCAGCGAGGAGATGGAGGAGTCGTTTACACCAGCGAGGAGGTGGAGGAGTCGTTTACACCAGCGAGGAGGTGGAGGAGTCGTTTACACCAGCGAGGAGGTGGAGGAGTCGTTTACACCCGCGAGGAGGTGGAGGAGTCGTTTACACCAGCGAGGAGGTGGAGGAGTCGTTTACACCAGCGAGGAGGTGGTGGAGTCGTTTACACCCAGGAGGAGGTGGAGGAGTCGTTTACACCCGCGAGGAGGTGGAGGAGTCGTTTACACCAGCGAGGAGGTGGAGGAGTCGTTTACACCAGCGAGGAGGTGGAGGAGTCGTATACACCCGCGAGGAGGTGGAGGAGTCGTATACACCAGCGAGGAGGTGGAGGAGTCGTTTACACCCGCGAGGAGGTGGAGGAGTCGTTTACATGGAGGAACAGTGATGTTTACAGAGGAAGACGTCTCTGACTGCAGAAGAAGATGTGGTTCCTGAAGGAGAAGAACATGAAAAGCACAAAGCTCGACATGCAGCTACGGTGTCTTTATAAGCTGTTTAGATGAGCAACTCTGTTGTTTATGGGCGGGGGTGTTTACTTTGTGCGTCGGGATGGGGGGAGGAGGGATGGGAGAGGAGGGGTGGGGGCGTCCGCGTTGTTTTCTTCCCGTTGTTTCTTACTGTTGCCGTATCTCCAGTGGTTCTGTTGGGTCTGCTAAAGACGTGGGACCTGGTTTGTTAGAAAACTTGGGGTCTCGGCTCTAAAACGTCAGACCCCGTACCGGCGGAACCGTTCATGCGGGTGTCGTTCAGTCCAAGTGTGCGTGAAGCAACAAGAGCAGCGATGAAAGAGACGCAGCGGTTCAACACCTCTATTTCCCTCCAGTTGTAAACATTTGTTCATAAATAGAAAATGATAGAAAGAAAATAAGCTGCTGCTGATTTATCTGCGTGTGTGTGGACCGCTTCCATACTGTGTGTGTGCATGCGTGCAGCGATGCGTGTCTGTTAGAACATACACTTATTACAGTCGCAGGACTAATGTGGGATAAAAACTTCTTTATTAGTCTGTCATGTGATTGTGATGGAAACCCAGCAGCTCTTCAGATGAAGAAGGACCAGCTCCTTCCAGAGGAAGACTACATTCCTGCCCTTCAGACCACCAGGACCCCTGCTCATCATAACAGCTACATATTCTGCTCTCCTGATTTTTACTTTACTTTTACAAACACTCTTTATCAGACAATAGTTCAAATCTAATGTAAATATGGAAATTGTATTGTGTTATGGTGTTTTTATTATTACATTTTGTTTACATTACATAACATGGCATTATATTGTTTACATATATAAAAATGATGACTGTAAAACTTATTCTGACTCTTTTATTATGATGCACAATAGAAAAATAAGCTTTTAGGGTGTTTATGCATCATCTGGTGATTTTCAATAAGACTGATAATAAATATGAATATACAACAAGATTCCTCTTGATACCACCTTTCATTAGAGTCTCATTGATGACTGTATGTTGAAGTGTTCTGGAGTTATAGCTTATTGAAGTTGGAGACTCCAAATGGTCACTTTGGGGAGCGCATGAACATACTTACAGTAAAACCCTCATAGAATAATAACTGTGGCTGCTATTGTCACCAGATTTTAACTGGTCATAGGAAAGGCTTCGGGCTACAGCTCCATCTGATATTCCAGTCCATATCTCCATCTCTCCATGAGCAGCATGTTGACAAAGTAGAAGAGAAATTCAGATGAGGGAAAAAACCTGAAATTTCCTTGTGTTCCAACTTCAATAACTTCATGCTGCTTACAGTTACAATCCATCTGAAAGCTCAGGGTAAGACTTTAGAATGTTTTCTTTAAAAAGAGACCATGCTTTTGAATAAACCTTTGAATAAATGAAAAACCAGCTTGCCGTACAAAATGGAAGGACAGGCCAACTTTCATAAAACAAAAAAGCTGAGTTCATCACGAACAAAATTTTAACCAGCCGGCTAACATTTATCCAATGCTAGCTATCTGGATAACAGGACTAATGTGTTGACAACTAGTAACTTACCATCATCCTTTGGCCATTTTTCTTCATCTGTTTTCTTTTTCTTCCATTTTCCTCCTTCCTCCTTTTTGGATCCATTATGGTGTTTGTTTTTTAATCCTCTTGCTAACAGGAATGAATGGGAGCTGTCAATCATTCCTATCATACCTGCCAGTCCACTAGTCACTCATTGTGAGCGTGGGTGTGTCATGTGACATGTGTTATGAGACGTGTGTCCAACAACTCCAGACTGTATATAAAACGACCTAATAATGCTAAAAAAATAAAAGACCAGTCACTGCTTCCTACTGCAGTTTGTTTTATTTAGGCCATTTATTTTTAAGCCTATTAGGGGAGTAATAAACACATAAGATAGCTACAGATAAAAACAGACTTTTTAATTCTCCTCTGAAGAGGCTGAAGATGCAGCTTTGGGGCCCCCTGGTGGCTTGGGGCCCCTAGGCAATCGTCTTGTCAGCCTATGGCAAGAAACAGCTCTCCTCAAATGTAATGAAAAGAAGTGTTGAAGAGATAGAATCTAGTTCATGACCAATTAATTACAGTTAAGACATTTGTTTTCCATGTCAGTGCACCATGTATACCCATAAAACTACTAGATAGAACCAGGCATATACCAATTAAAATGATAGCTACAGACGTGAATAAAATTGTTGGTACCCTTTGGTCAATCAAAGAAAAGCTCACAATCGTCACAAAATAACTTGAATCTGAGAAAAGTAATAATAAATAAAAATTCTAATGAATTTAACCAGTGAAAGTCAGATGTTGCTTTTCAATTATGCTTTACCAGAATCAGATGAAAATTTAAACTCACGAAACAGGCCTGGACAAAAATGATGGTACTCCTAGAGGAGACTGAAAATAATGTTACCAAAGGAACATGTTAATCCAAGGAGTGTCCATCAATTAGCATCACGGGTGTCGACAATCTTGTAATGAGTAAGTGGCCCTATATAAAGTGGAACTGTTTGCCAAGTAAGGGCAGAAAAGAACACTGTCTCTACCGGAAAACATGGAGGAGGTTCTGTGATGTTCCAGGGCTGCTTTGCTGTATCTGGCACAGGGTGACCTTTATGCTGGTACAATGAAATCTTAAGACTATCAAGGGATTCTAGGGAGAAATGTGCTGGCCAGTGTCAGAAAGCTTGGCATCAGTTGCAGGTCATGGGTCTTGCAACAGGATAATGGGCCAAAACACTCAGCTAACACAAGAATGTCTAAGAGGAAAATAACGGATTATTCCAAAGTCGCCTTCTACAAGTCCTGACCTAAATTGTATTGAGCATCTTTGGAAGGAGTTGAGACATGGCGCCTGGAAAAGGCACCTTTCAAATCTGAGAAAACTGGAGCAGTTTGCTGAGGAGTGGGCCAAAATACCTGCAGAGAGGCGCAGAATTCTCATTGCCAGTTACAGGATACATTTGATGGCAGTGATTGCCTCAAAAGGTTGTGCAACCAAATATTAGGTTAAGGGTCCCATAATTTTTGTCCAGGCCTGTTTCATGAGTTTATTTTCATATAATTATGTTAAAGCATGGTTGAAAAACAATGTTTTACTTTCATTGGTTAAATTTCATAGAATTTTATTATTTTAGTCAGATTCGTGTTATTTCTGACTATTGTGAGTTTTTCTTTCATTGACTGAAGGGTACTATTTTGTCCATGTATGTATGGTTTTAGATCAAATGCAACTTTGGTACATTGCCTGTTGATTTCCTACAGAGTCATCAGTGTAGTCAACAATATGTTATGGCAGTCTTATCAACTGAGTGGGAAAAAAAAAATATATATATAATCGGACAAGTTTTTTACATTGTCTGCTATAACAGGAAGTTATTATTGACCTACAAAAAGTTTTTACCTACACCCTTTCTACCAATATCCATGCTGCCTCTCTCCTCCATCTGACTGAAAACATGCAGTACAAGGACAACAGGAGATGGATCAGCAGCTGTTATCATTGTGTATAATTTTGTTTTATGAGATCTAAAGAACCAGATCTCGTATACAGGCGGCTGAAATGAGTTTCCTCCGCAGGGTGGCCGGGCTCTCCCTTAGAGATAGGGTGAGGAGCTCGGTCATCCGGGAGGAGATCAGAGTAGAGCCGCTGCTCCTCCGCATTGAGAGGAACCAGTTGAGGTGGCTCGGGCATCTGGTCAGGATGCCTCCTGGACCTCCCTGGTGAGGTGTTCCAGGCACGTCCCTCTGGGAGGAGACCCCGGGGAAGACCCAGGACACGCTGGAGGGATTATATCTCTCGGCTGGCCTGGAAACGCCTTGGGATCCCCCCGAAGAGTTGGCAAATGTGGCTGGGGAGAGGGAAGTCTGGGCTCCCCTGCTTAGGCTGCTGCCCCCGCGACCCGACCCCGGATAAGCGGCAGAAGATGGATGGATTGATGGCGAGTGTGCTCTCTGGAGCAGGTATATGATGGCATCTTCAACCCCAAGTCCATTACGATATGCAAACTGGAATGGGTCCTGAAAGGTGTTTACTTGCTTGTTGAGGTGAGCCAGTAAGAGTCTCTCCAGGACTTTCATGATGTGAGATGTCAGGGCAACTGGTCTGTAGTCACTTGGTTCAGCTGGTTGTGTTTTTTTTTAGGCACTGGAACAAGGCAGTAGGTTTTCCACAGCACTGGGACTGTCTCAGACAGTGTTGAAAATGTGCTGGAGAATTAAACATAGTTGTCTTAAGCAGAACTCAGAGACTGGCACAATCTGGACCTGCAGCCTTGCTCTGGTTCAGTTTCTCAAGTTGCTTTTTGACTTGCTTGCAGGAGACATACAAAGATGTTCTCAAACACACAACACCTGTTCTCCATCTGACTAAATAGTTCCCACTGTAAGATATAGCACTTAGTGCCTCCTCTGGTGGAAACTGGAAATGTTATTTAAAAGGTCTGACTCATTTGAGTTATACAATGTGAACTAGAAAAACACTCAGATAGTGCAAACCTCGACCAAGCATAACGTTAAAGAATCCTTTAAAAGGTTCCTGGTTCCAAACAATGATCTGGATCACTACCAAAATTAAATCAGTTCTTCGTTTTCACATTGCCAACAAGTCCTGAAAATTTCATGAAAATCTGTCAATAACTTTGTGAGTTATGTTCAACACAGACAGACAGATAAATGCTGGTAAAAACACAACCTTGGCGCAGGTAAAACTTATGCACAATCCAACTGACCCGAGTCCCCAATTGAACCGAGACTAACCGACGATCCTAGACTCCAAAAGTCTTCAATCCTACTGAATCAAGTGGGCTACCTTGGTGTGAATACACCATAAAACTCTATTCGTAGTAACTGGTTGATTGCCAGGAAGTGATGCAGTGTCCAGAGGCGTAGCTGCAATAGAAATCCTGCCCGTGGTCATTTATCATGGTTTCTGAAAGCCCTTGTGGATCCAGCAGTCCGGTTTGTTAAAACTGTTGCACCTGTTGAATAAATATTCATTTCACTTAATTGTGTTGTCTCTTCTCTCCCCGTCTATGCTCTGCTTGTCCCTGCATCTAAATTTAGAGCTGCAGCTCTGAATGTGTTACGATGTAAAAATAGCACAAGAGGGAAGCCGGCTCGGCAGATCTGCAGGACAGGCGGTGCATACGCCAGTAAAAGTTAGCAGAAGAAAAACACTAGAGACAAACAACAGCAACAGCCTGAACACAGAGTTCCCTTTCATGTTTTCTGGTTTTAAAGGAAGAGGAATGTAGAATAAAAACAGACCAAGGGAATAAAAGGATTTTTGGTAAGTTCTATATTTCAGTTTATCTTAATCAAAACATCCCTAAAATTCTGTTTATCTTTAAATGACCTCATTTCATTTTGATGTCTACAATGAAATAGTTCTAGATCATCATGGTAAGCTAGGGTTAATACAGGCTAGGCTACACGTGTAAGCTCGGGGTCATGTGAAGGCATCTGGATCATTTCTAACTCTGGTATGGTCATTAGTCTAGATTCTAGACAGGACTTTGGTCTCTGGTCTGGCCTCTGGTCTGGTCTCTGATCTGGACTCTGGTGTAGACTTTGGTATGGATTCTGGACTATGGACTTGACTCTGGACTCTGGTCTGGTCTCTCATCTGGACTGTTGACTGGACTTTGGTCTGACTCTGGGCTGGTTTCTGGTCTGGACTCTGGACTGGACTCTGGTTTCTGGTCTGGTCTCTGGTCTGGACTCTCGTCTGGTCTCTGGTAAGATCTCTTGTCTGGTCTCTGAACTCTGGTCTGGACTTCCATGTTGACTCTGTTCTGGACTCTGGACTGGACTCTGGTTTCTGGTCTGGTCTCTGGTCTGGACTATCATCTGTACTCTCGCCTGGACTCTGGACTTTGATCTGGTCTCTGGTCTGGTCTCTGATTTGGTCTCTGGACTGGTCTGGATTCAGGACTCTGGTCTGGTCTATCATGTGGATATATGGTTTAGATTCTGGTCTGGTCTCTGGTCGGGTCTGTGGTCTTTACTCTAATCTGGACTCCGGTCTCTTGTCTGAACTCTGAACTGGACTCTTGTTTCTGGTCTTGTCACTGGTCTGGTCTCGGGTCTGGACTGTGGTATGTATTCTCGTCTGGACTCAGGACTTTGATCTGGTCTCTGGTCTAGTCTTTGATTTGGTCTCTGGACTCTGGTCTTGACTCTGGACTCTGGTCTGGTCTTCCATGTGGACTCTGGTCTAGGCTCTGGTCTGGTCTCTGGTCTTGACTCTAATCTGGACTCTGGACCAGACTCTGGTGTAAACTCTGGACTCTAGATTCTGGTCTTGTCTCTGGTGTGGTCTTTGGTCTGGACTCTGGTCAGGACTCTGCACTGGTCTTTGGTCTGGACTCTATTCTGGTCTCTGGACTCTGGTGTGGAGTCCGGACTCTTGTCTGGTCTTTGGTCCAATCTCTGATCTGGCCTCTGGTCTTGACTCTGGTCTGGTCTCTGGTCTGGTCTCTGGTCTTGACTCTGGTCTGGTCTCTGGTCTGGTCTTTGGTCTGGTTTCCTTTCTGGTCTCTGGTCTTGACTCTGGTCTGGTCTCTGGTCTTGACTCTGGTCTGGACTAGTTGACCTAAGTGTTTGGATCTTGGATCTTCTTGGTTTATAAACCATTCTAAGATTTCTAAACAACCAGTCCATCAACACTCCCAGGTTCCAGACCTGGTCGCAGGGTATCCAGAATCCAGACCTGGTCGCAGGGTATCCATGTTCCAGACCTGGTCGCAGGGTATCCAGAATCCAGACCTGGTCGCAGGGTATCCATGTTCCAGACCTGGTCGCAGGGTATCCAGAATCCAGACCTGGTCGCAGGGTATCCATGTTCCAGACCTGGTGGCAGGGTATCCAGAATCCAGACCTGGTCGCAGGGTATCCATGTTCCAGACCTGGTCGCAGGGTATCCAGAATCCAGACCTGGTCGCAGGGTATCCAGAATCCAGACCTGGTCGCAGGGTATCCATGTTCCAGACCTGGTCGCAGGGTATCCATGTTCCAGACCTGGTGGCCAAGTCCCATCCAGGTGTTTATTTGCTCCACGCCAACCGACTGGGTCTGGTCACATGTTGAACTGGTCCATGTTCCTGGTTTCATCAGTCTCAATCTCTGGATTCATATTAACATGTTTTATTTCTAGACAAGCTCAGAAAGTTTTTCATGGAAACATCATTCATCCATTTTCTGAACCGGTTAGTTAATTTCCGAGTGGCAGGGAAGCTGGAGTCTATCCCAGCAATTAGCAAAGGCGAGGCAGATCACCTGGACAGGTTACCGGTCCATGCAGGGACAAAACGGAGAAAACAACCAGTCATGTTCATTCCTCGAGTTTAGAGTGATCATTTGACCTAACACGCATGAATTTGCACCAAGATGCTGGTCAATGAAAAGAAATGCTTCGGATTCTCTTGATGCTTGATCTCATTGGCTTCACCGGGAAAAACGTCACGGCAAGTTTCAGACAAAAGAGGGACTTTCACCAGTAAAAAACATCTGGGGCACCAAGGAAGCAGAAATTCAGCAACAAGGTCCAGTAGAGCAGCTGGAATCAGCTGATTCAGATAAGCTGTTTTTTAACAGGGGAATGAGGGAAACATGCTGTAGCTTGACATCAGTTGTTTGGCATAAAAAGTAGAACTAGGCAAACATGAAATAGTTCTCAAACTTTAGCATATTTAGTAAGTGTTGTAAAAAAGAATCACAAATTTGTTATAAGATGTTTGCTGTGTGGCACCATGTTGGTATAAGTGGATTAAACAACTCTGATCTGTCTCATGCACAAGCTCCTTGTTTAATCCTTACATATATAAATATATATTAAGACTTTTCTTACCCATCTATTTGTGAGATGCAAAAGTGGAAGCTTGTGGTTAAAGATCATTCATTCGTTCGTTCATTCATTCATTCTTCTGACAGTTTTGCTTCTAAATCTGCAGCTCTGTAAGCCTTTTCATCGTTTCTTTTAGCTGCATTGTGACACAGATTCTCAAAAACTTGTACGAATGCAGATTAAATCAGGAGGTTGGGGGTCTGACTCATGGGAGAAAGCTTCTTCAGTATGAGGTGCACATACGTAAAACACCTAATAGATCTGCTTCTTCTGCTCATGTGTTTGTCTTATAGATAAGAAGATGTTGTCAAAAAAAGAAGACAAGAGATCATTCGGTAATGGGAATCTGAGAGACCAGTGGGAGAAGAGAGCCCAAAGCGTGGCTGACCAGTGCAAACAGGAGGCCGAATGGAGAGAAAAAAGCTCTCTGAAAGTGTAAGAAAAACACACTGCAGTTCATGTTTCAGGTGTAAAAATGCTGCGGCATGAGGTGCATGAAGCTAAAACAGTAAAGTACGGTCGGTTGGGTGGGTTCCAACCATTTCTGTAGCTGGGTTACAACTGCAGCTACAACAGGTCACACAAAGCTAAACAACCAACAAAAGGAGGAAGGTGGAGGCAAGGAGGAAGGTGGAGATCAGGAGGAAGATGGAGGTCAGAAGACTGGTCTAGACTGTGAGGAAGATGGAGGATAGGAGGCAGGTGTAGATGCAGAGGAAGGTGGAGATGGTGAGGAACTTTGAGGTGGGAATGCAGGTGGTGATCAGAACAAATTTGGAGATGGGAGGCAGGTGGAGATGGGGATGAAAGTCAAGGTCAGGAGAAAAGGTGGAGAAGGGGTAGAAGGTGGAGATCGGGAGGAAGGTAGAGGTCAGGAGAAAGGTGGAGAAGGGGTAGAAGGTGGAGATGGGGAGGAATGTGGACAGGTGGAAGGTGGAGATGGGGAGGAATGTGGACAGGTGGAAGGTGGAGATGGGGAGGAATGTGGACAGGTGGAAGGTGGAGATGGGGAGGAATGTGGACAGGTGGAAGGTGGAGATGGGGAGGAATGTGGACAGGTGGAAGGTGGAGATGGGGAGGAATGTGGACAGGTGGAGGGTGGAGATGGGGAGGAATGTGGACAGGTAGAAGGTGGAGATGGGGAGGAATGTGGACAGGTGGAGGGTGGAGATGGGGAGGAATGTGGACAGGTGGAAGGTGGAGATGGGGAGGAATGTGGACAGGTGGAAGGTGGAGATGGGGAGGAATGTGGACAGGTGGAAGGTGGAGATGGGGAGGAATGTGGACAGGTGGAAGGTGGAGATGGGGAGGAATGTGGACAGGTGGAAGGTGGAGATGGGGAGGAATGTGGACAGGTGGAGGGTGGAGATGGGGAGGAATGTGGACAGGTGGAAGGTGGAGATGGGGAGGAATGTGGACAGGTGGAAGGTGGAGATGGGGAGGAATGTGGACAGGTGGAAGGTGGAGATGGGGAGGAATGTGGACAGGTGGAAGGTGGAGATGGGGAGGAATGTGGACAGGTGGAAGGTGGAGATGGGGAGGAATGTGGACAGGTGGAAGGTGGAGATGGGGAGGAATGTGGACAGGTGGAGGGTGGAGATGGGGAGGAATGTGGACAGGTGGAAGGTGGAGATGGGGAGGAATGTGGACAGGTGGAAGGTGGAGATGGGGAGGAATGTGGACAGGTGGAAGGTGGAGATGGGGAGGAATGTGGACAGGTGGAAGGTGGAGATGGGGAGGAATGAGGACAGGTGGAAGGTGGAGATGGGGAGGAATGTGGACAGGTGGAAGGTGGAGATGGGGAGGAATGTGGACAGGTGGAGGGTGGAGATGGGGAGGAATGTGGACAGGTGGAGGGTGGAGATGGGGAGGAATGTGGACATGTGGAAGGTGGAGATGGGGAGGAATGTGGACAGGTGGAGGGTGGAGATGGGGAGGAATGTGGACAGGTGGAAGGTGGAGATGGGGAGGAATGTGGACAGGTGGAAGGTGGAGAAGGGGAGGAATGTGGACAGGTGGAAGGTGGAGATGGGGAGGAATGTGGACAGGTGGAGGGTGGAGATGGGGAGGAATGTGGACAGGTGGAAGGTGGAGATAGGGAGGAATGTGGACAGGTGGAAGGTGGAGAAATGTGGACAGGTGGGAGGTGGAGATGGGGAGGAATGTGGACAGGTGGAGGGTGGAGATGGGGAGGAATGTGGACAGGTGGGAGGTGGAGATGGGGAGGAATGTGGACAGGTGGAGGGTGGAGATGGGGAGGAATGTGGACAGGTGGAAGGTGGAGATGGGGAGGAATGTGGACAGGTGGGAGGTGGAGATGGGGAGGAATGTGGACAGGTGGAAGGTGGAGATGGGGAGGAATGTGGACAGGTGGAAGGTGGAGATGGGGAGGAATGTGGACAGGTGGAGGGTGGAGATGGGGAGGAATGTGGACAGGTGGAAGGTGGAGATGGGGAGGAATGTGGACAGGTGGAAGGTGGAGATGGGGAGGAATGTGGACAGGTGGAAGGTGGAGATGGGGAGGAATGTGGACAGGTGGAGGGTGGAGATGGGGAGGAATGTGGACAGGTGGAAGGTGGAGATGGGGAGGAATGTGGACAGGTGGAAGGTGGAGATGGGGAGGAATGTGGACAGGTAGAAGGTGGAGATGGGGAGGAATGTGGACAGGTGGAAGGTGGAGATGGGGAGGAATGTGGACAGGTGGAAGGTGGAGATGGGGAGGAATGTGGACAGGTGGGAGGTGGAGATGGGGAGGAATGTGGACAGGTGGAGGGTGGAGATGGGGAGGAATGTGGACAGGTGGAAGGTGGAGATGGGGAGGAATGTGGACAGGTGGAAGGTGGAGATGGGGAGGAATGTGGACAGGTGGAAGGTGGAGATGGGGAGGAATGTGGACAGGTGGAAGGTGGAGATGGGGAGGAATGTGGACAGGTGGAAGGTGGAGATGGGGAGGAATGTGAACAGGTGGAAGGTGGAGATGGGGAGGAATGTGGACAGGTGGAAGGTGGAGATGGGGAGGAATGTGGACAGGTGGAAGGTGGAGATGGGGAGGAATGTGGACAGGTGGAAGGTGGAGATGGGGAGGAATGTGGACAGGTGGAAGGTGGAGATGGGGAGGAATGTGAACAGGTGGAAGGTGGAGATGGGGAGGAATGTGGACAGGTGGAAGGTGGAGATGGGGAGGAATGTGGACAGGTGGAAGGTGGAGATGGGGAGGAATGTGGACAGGTGGAAGGTGGAGATGGGGAGGAATGTGGACAGGTGGAAGTGGAGATGGGGAGGAATGTGGACAGGTGGAGGGTGGAGATGGGGAGGAATGTGGACAGGTGGGAGGTGGAGATGGGGAGGAATGTGGACAGGTGGAAGGTGGAGATGGGGAGGAATGTGGACAGGTGGAAGGTGGAGATGGGGAGGAATGTGAACAGGTGGAAGGTGGAGATGGGGAGGAATGTGGACAGGTGGAAGGTGGAGATGGGGAGGAATGTGGACAGGTGGAAGGTGGAGATGGGGAGGAATGTGGACAGGTGGAAGGTGGAGATGGGGAGGAATGTGGACAGGTGGAAGGTGGAGATGGGGAGGAATGTGGACAGGTGGAAGGTGGAGATGGGGAGGAATGTGAACAGGTGGAAGGTGGAGATGGGGAGGAATGTGGACAGGTGGAAGGTGGAGATGGGGAGGAATGTGGACAGGTGGAAGGTGGAGATGGGGAGGAATGTGGACAGGTGGAAGGTGGAGATGGGGAGGAATGTGGACAGGTGGAAGGTGGAGATGGGGAGGAATGAGGACAGGTGGAAGGTGGAGATGGGGAGGAATGAGGACAGGTGGAAGGTGGAGATGGGGAGGAATGTGGACAGGTGGAAGGTGGAGATGGGGAGGAATGAGGACAGGTGGAAGGTGGAGATGGGGAGGAATGTGGACAGGTGGAAGGTGGAGATGGGGAGGAATGTGGACAGGTGGAGGGTGGAGATGGGGAGGAATGTGGATAGGTGGAAGGTGGAGATGGGGAGGAATGTGGACAGGTGGAAGGTGGAGAAATGTGGACAGGTGGAAGGTGGAGATGGGGAGGAATGTGGACAGGTGGAAGGTGGAGATGGGGAGGAATGTGGACAGGTGGAAGGTGGAGATGGGGAGGAATGTGGACAGGTGGAAGGTGGAGATGGGGAGGAATGTGGACAGGTGGAGGGTGGAGATGGGGAGGAATGTGGACAGGTGGAAGGTGGAGATGGGGAGGAATGTGGACAGGTAGAAGGTGGAGATGGGGAGGAATGTGGACAGGTGGAAGGTGGAGATGGGGAGGAATGTGGACAGGTGGAAGGTGGAGATGGGGAGGAATGTGGACAGGTGGAAGGTGGAGATGGGGAGGAATGTGGACAGGTGGAAGGTGGAGATGGGGAGGAATGTGGACAGGTGGAGGGTGGAGATGGGGAGGAATGTGGACAGGTGGAAGGTGGAGATGGGGAGGAATGTGGACAGGTGGAAGGTGGAGATGGGGAGGAATGTGGACAGGTGGAAGGTGGAGATGGGGAGGAATGTGGACAGGTGGAGGGTGGAGATGGGGAGGAATGTGGACAGGTGGAAGGTGGAGATGGGGAGGAATGTGGACAGGTGGAAGGTGGAGATGGGGAGGAATGTGGACAGGTGGAAGGTGGAGATGGGGAGGAATGTGGACAGGTGGAAGGTGGAGATGGGGAGGAATGTGGACAGGTGGAAGGTGGAGATGGGGAGGAATGTGGACAGGTGGAGGGTGGAGATGGGGAGGAATGTGGACAGGTGGAAGGTGGAGATAGGGAAGGAGGTGGGATTTAGACATGACAGGTGATGTAAAGGCAGAGAAACTGATTGGCTGAGACCAGTTACCTGGACGAGGTAGAAGCTGACCTGTTTATTTGTAACACAACATGAAAAACCTGTTAAATGCTCCAAAGTTGAACATTTTATTATCTATTTCTCTCTGTGCTGAACAAAATGCCATTTCAGGAGTTCAGTTTTTAGAATACATTTTCTGTTTAGTTTGGATTTTATTTGAGTTATCTGTTAAATATTTTATCCACAGACTTTTCTCCAAGTGGAATTATCACTTTTCACTTGTGTCCAGTGGAGACAAAAAGGAGGACATTTCTGAGTTCAGGAGGCTCACCAGCAAGACAAATGAAACAGAACAGAAGCCAAAAATAAAATTCAGAGTTGTGCCTGCACCTCCCAAACCCAAACCTGAGCATCCGCCCACACCTCCACCTCCTCCCAGGAGATCATCCTCGCCCAAACCTTACAGGCAAAAACGTAAAGTGGAAGTGGATGTGTTCCGATTGTGCTGGAAGGAGTCCTGGATGAGCACCAAGCCTCCCAAGTATCTATACCTGAAGGCCAAAGAGTCTCACACCAGATTTCCACGATTCACCACCATCGAGTTAAAAAAGAACCAGAAGTACAAAGGACAGCGGTTGGAAGGGGAGGCCGAATGGATGTGTCTCATTTACAAATGGAATCAGTCCTGGAAACAGGTAAGCCAGAGATATGTCCAAATGTGTTTTCTCCATCTCTCTTTGCCATTTTTATTAAATCTTTGGCAGCTGCCTTAAGACAAAACAAAGAAATCAAAGGAATTCAAGGTAAAAATATAGAACATAAAATAAGTCTTTATGCTGATTATGTTTTACTTTTCCTTCAGAACTCACAAACATATCTTTCTCAGACAATCACACTCATTAATAAATTATAATCAATATCAGACTATTCTATTAACTGGTCAGACTACAGCTATTCCCATTAACTGTGACTTTAGAAATATATGTAACACCACTATACAGTCAGGAAACATGAGGTATTTAGGTGTGAATATTTCCCCCAGACTAACCGAATTAATGAAGTTAAATTACGATCAACTGTTAAACACAGTAGAGGATGACCTCTCAAGGTGGAACCGCTTGCCCATATCACTTATGGGGAGGGTTTCCACCATTAAAATGGTGGTTCTATATAAAGTTAACTATCTCTTCTCAATGATCCCCACTAAACCATCCTCCACTTGGTTTAAATCACTAGACTCCCACATATCCAGATTTCTCTGGAAAAACAAGCCATTAGTCTAAAAACTTTACAACAGACCAAAGACAGAGGTGGGTTGGACCTGCCAAATTTTAATCAATATTTCTTATGTAACAGGCTGCAATGTATCTCCAAGTGGCTCAAACCGTGTTCTCTAGATGAGCCATGGCTGGATGTTGAGCAAGCATTGTGTGAAGATTTAGTCATCTCTGATTTACCATTCATCAGCTCAACTGTCAAGTCATATAAGTGTTTCAAAAGCATTAACATCAGCTCCAGTTTAACGGCTTGGTGGGAATTCCTGAAAGTAACCGAGTCTGCGCTTATTCCATGTAAGCTCACACCCATCTGGAACAATCCTGACTTCCTGCAAAACAAAAAGATGATAAACTTCCCTCAGTGGAAGAATAAAGGAGTAAAGCAGTTAGAACATATAATAGAAAATGGAAACTTTCTGCCATTTGATGCAATTTCACCAAATTCTTAGAATACCACCAACTTAAATCTATCATAAGTAAGAAATACACCACTGATCAACTAAACTTACAGCTACCTATCAGGGCTGCAGAATTCTTAAATCTTAAGGCCCCGAAGCTACTATCCAAAATATACAGATTACTATTGAAGCTAGAAGATTCCATCTCTCTCCCAACTTCTAAATGGGAAGCAGACTTATCCAGCAACTTCAATCAAAATGAATGGTCACAAATCTGCTTAAACACATTCAGAATGACTAAGAATTCAAACATGCAATTAATACAATTCAAAATTCTACACAGAACTCATTATACAGGACACAGGATGTTCAAGATGGGTGTGTTACACTCACTTATCTGTCCACACTGTACTGACAACATGATTGACAGCTACTACCATGCCTTATGGTCTTGTCCACCTGTCCAGAGATTCTGGCTTTATATATGTAAGGATCTGTCAAACTGGCTTAGTCATAATATCTGTGCAAAGCCCACACTGGGCCTACTGGGTCACTTAGGTGAAATAACACTCTGCAAACCTAATCCTCACTAGCCTGTGCATCACGAAGGAGACCATCCTTGGAATTGGAAAAGTAAACAAAACCTTCAACAGTTGAAAAATCTTTTTGGATTACATCAGTATAGAAACAATGTCTACCTCCTCAAAGGATCAAGCAGTTGAATTTCATTCCTTCTGGTTCCCTGTGATCTCCATCACTAAAGCTTGTTCCATCCTCCACGAGAAGCCAGAACTTTTTTCTTGTTCTCGAGGCTCTGAGAAGAAAATTACGTCATTTTGTTGTCGCGGACATGTTTGTGGACAGTTCGTATCGTGTGATTGGTGGACATGTGAGGTGGGCGTGGTTAACACGGAGAAAGCAGGAAGCGGAGTTGCTGCTTCCGCGTTTTTGCTGTTGCAGGTAAAACGGATTGTTTTGATAAAACAGCTGATCGAGGTGGTGAGAAAGCTGGCCTGACCCGGATTTGCTACTGTGGTGGTTGGTGGGCCCGTGCCCTGGTGCTTGGTTGTTGTTCCGGGACCAAGCGAGATGGGGGTTTCAGCGTGCGTGTATTTGTGTGTGTGTGGCTGTGAGAGTCTGTGTGTGTGTATTTGAGCATGTGCATGCATGTGCGTGTGTGCGTACGTGTGTGTGTGTGTATATATATATATATATATATATATATATATATATATATATATATATATATATATATATATATATATATATATATATATATATATATATATATATATATATATATCTGGTAGCTGTGGTAGCCATGCTGGTATACCAGCCCTTAGTGGGACCATCATTTTTATTTCAAGAGGGCAATGATCCCAAACCGGCTTCCACAATCGCATGACCTTAACTCACTTGAGATGGTTTGGAATGTTTTGGACCAAAGTGTGAAGGCAAAGCATCTAACAAGTGCTCCACCTGGAGGAACTATTGATAAGCCATTCCAAATGACTGCCTTATGAAAGTGATAGAGAAAATGTCATAAGTGTCCCAAGCTGTCACCAAAGCAAAAGGTGGTCACTTTGAAGAATCTAAAATATATAATAAAATATTCTGGTTTATTACTACTTTTTTGTTTACTGCATAATTCCACATGTGTTCCTTCATAGTGTGGATGTATTTAGTTGTACTCTGCAATGAAGAAAATGAAAAAAATGAAGAAAAACCACTAAGTGGGGTGTGTCCAACATTTTGACTGGTACTGTATATACATATATACGTATGTGTATATGAAAATGATAGGAAATTGGCAAGACACCCAATAAAGGAGTGGTTCTGCAGGTGGAGACCACAGACCACTTCTCAGTTCCGATGCTTTCTGGATGATGTTTTGGTCTGAATGCTGGCGGTGCTTTCACTCTAGTGGTAGCATGAGACGGAGTCTACAACCCACACAAGTGGCTCAGGTAGTGCAGCTCATCCAGGATGGCACATCAATGCCAGCTGTGGCAAGAAGGTTTGCTGTGTCTGTCAGCGTAGTGTCCAGAGCATGGAGGCGCTACCAGGAGACAGGCCAGTACATCAGGAGACGTGGAGGAGGCCGTGGGAGGGCAACAACCCAGCAGCAGGACCGCTACCTCCTTCTTTGTGCAAGGAGGAACAGGAGGAGCACTGCCAGAGCCCTGCAGAATGAGCTCCAGCAGGACACAAATGTGCATGTGTCTGCTCCAACAGTCAGAAACAGACTCCATGAGGGTGGTATGAGGACCCGACGTCCACAGGTGGGGGTTGTGCTTCCAGCCCAACACCGTGCAGGATGTTTGGCGTTTGCCAGAGAACACCAAGAATGGTAAATTCTCCACTGGCGCCCTGAGCTCTTCACAGATGGAAGCAGGTTCAAACTGAGCACATGTATAAGGCGTGACAGAGTCTGGAGACGCTGTGGAGAACGTTCTGCTGCCTGCAACATCCTCCAGCAGGACCGGTTTGGCAGTGGCTCAGTAATGGTGTGGGGGGGCATTTCTTTGGAGGGCCGCACAGCCCTCCATGTGCTCGCCAGAGGTAGCCTGACTGCCATTAGGTACCGAGATGAGATCCTCAGACCCCTTGTGGGACCATATGCTGGTGCGGTTGGCCCTGGGTTCCTCCTAATGCAAGGTTGTATATAGTCCAGTCAGGTAGTCTATAGTCCAGTCAAGTAGAGCAGAGTATAATTCAGTCTAGTCCAGTATAGTCCATTTATGTAGTCTAGAATACAGTCACGTACACAATAATCCAGTCAGGAAGTTTATAGTCCATTCAAAAAGTCTAGAAACCAGTCAGGTAGGCCATAATCCAGTCAGATAGTGTATAATCCAGTTAGGTAGTCTCGAATCCAGTCAAGTTGTCTATAGTCCAGTTAGCTGGTCTATAGTCTAATCAGGTTGTTGATAGTCCAATGAGGTAGGTTATAATCCAGTCAGATAGTTTATAGTCCATTTAAGTAGTGTAGGCTATAATCCAGTCAGGGAGTTTATAATCCAGTCAGATAGTTTATAGTCCATTTAAGTAGTGTAGGCTATAATCCAGTCAGGGAGTTTATAATCCAGTCAGATAGTTTATAGTCCATTTAAGTAGTGTAGGCTATAATCCAGTCAGGGAGTTTATAATCCAGTCAGATACAAAATAATCCAGTCAGGTATTTTATAGTTAAATCAGGTAGGCTGTAATCTATTGTCCAGCCCACAAGGTAAGAATACACAGCTATGGTGAATTAAAGCTGTTAAATTCAACATGCCTTTGGCTAACATCCAAATGAGCTAACCTGGACCAAACAGAAGCTAATCCAGCGAAAGGAGTTTGTTGGGCTAAAGCTAAATTACAGTAACTGTGTTTCCATTACACCTAGAATTGCGGAAAAACTAAATATTGCAATGAAATTTGCTAATGAAAACATCTACATTTAAAATAAAAGTCTCAAATATGGCTAAAAGGTTTTTATGCTCTCATGGGGTGGTTTTTCAGATGTTTTCGTATTGAAACATTTCAAGTGTAATGGAAATACTTTGACGTGTTCCTGGATATGATGTTGGGGGTTATGACCAGTTCATTTCTAGTAAAATATGGCGCCACATGGAAGAAACAACAGCAAATTTCAGAGGTTTAGAAAATAAACTGAAGGAGAAAAGCTTTAAAAAAAAACGTAGCAAATTGTCAAGGGCAAGTAGAAAACCTAAAAAAAACTGTGACATGGCTAATTTTCATAAACCACAACTTTCATAAAATCTCGTTCCTCTCGCAAGATTTTACAGGACTTGAGCCGAGTGTGCTAAACACTGTTCAGTGGAAACACCTGCAAATTGCAATTGTTGCTTGTCAAAACTTCCAAATGTCTCTTTTATTTTGTGAAGAAATGTAATGGAAATGCAGCTACTGTTAACCAGCTAAAAGCCACAGTTTTGTATACACTCTGCCTCCTTGCGATGGGATATTGAGCACATATCAATCAAAAAGACACGTCTCTAAATTCTGTTATGAAATTACTTCTAAACGGAGAAGTTAGGAAAAAAATGAACTCCCCCCACAGTTGTCAAGAAGGAAAACCTGACCTATTCAACCTAAAATGTTTTTTTCACCAGCCTGTAAACATGTTTATTTCTGCTGTGAAGTTGGCCTTCTTAGGACTCTTATGGACTGACTCGCTTTTGGAGCCCCTAGTGGATTCAGGGGAAACTGCAGCTTTCGGCACTTTGCCACAGGCTTCACGTTTACCCGCTGGAGGTTGCTGCTTGGTCAGGACTCACGTACTGTGGCTGTGAGTGATTGTCTTCTGTTGTAAGTGTGGCGGCAGTGAGCTTTGTACTGGTTTTGTAATTCAGCTGCACAGTAGTGGTATTTTATCTCTTCCGTTAGCTCTATAGTTAGTTAGCCACCAGTGGCGGGGTCAAGTCAGTTAATGAGTCAGTAGTGATGAGGAATCATGATTCATGAGTCAGTAAAGTGATGCTTTGAACAACTCGTTTATGACAAAATACGAGTTGTTTGATACCTGAAGATGAAACATCTACTTCATGTGCAGCCTACGGGGAAATATCCTCAGTATAAAACTGATCCATTAACATGGTGGGCGTATCCACTTCACAAGATGTTTTAAATCAGGGGTTTGTTTTTCTTGTTTCCAGGTGAAGAGTCCAGCACAGCTGGAGTTCTCGGAGGAAAACCCATTCCAGTGGCACAGCCTGTACTCAAAAGATTTGGTCAGCAAAGCAAAGATCAGAGAATATTCCCTCCCTGTCTGGGCTGGAACTTGGAAAATCATGAACTTTCCCTTCAGACAGCAGAAAAAAAACTGGGACTGTGTCTGGCCTCATTATCCACAGACCTCCAAGGACAAGTTAGACATGCTGGCCATAATTCAGCAGCTAGAAGATGAGGTGGGGATTGTTTTTCTTCTACTTATCTCTGCTCTTTCACGTCACACTGACATTATGCATTCATCCCAATAATCAATCAGGACGAACTCTCGGACTGGAAGGATTCGTGGAGACTGTCTGGAGCCGGAACAGATGATGACATACAAACCACCAATAACAGAGCTGTGATGAGGATCAATGATGTTGTGGTGCCCGGATGGAGAAAGTCCTGGCTCATGGCAGCAGCTCCTCCTGATGAACACGAAGAGCGTCAGAAAAGCTGGAGCTCCTGCTGGGGAATCACACAGCAGATCAGGTGGGCTGGAGTGTCCTCCCAGTTTCATACTAAACTCACTTTTGCAGCAAATGTTCAGACCAGCAGGGTCTTCTTCACCTCTTTGAACAGGTTGTTTCAATCCTTTCTTTGATGGACAGCATGTCTTATGTAGAGCTGTCTCTTGACGACAGCAGCATCTCAGGAAAAATGTACTGCTTCTAACTGGTTTCCAGTTTACCTGGTTAGATGGGAAATGCTCAATCATCTCACATCCAACAAAATACAACCAGCTGTGGGTTAACCCTTCGATGCATCGCAACCATTATAGTGCACACGTGTATAAAGGCTGTATTCTAGTATATTTCAAAGTGAAGATGTTATATTTCACCCAAAACAGTCACCCAACACACAGCCACACAGTGCAGAATTCAGTCCCCAAAGGAAGAAATTCTGGGTTTAATGTAGACATATAAACAGCATCCATGAAGAAGATGTGCTTCCTGACAGATGTTTAGTCCCATTTTATAAACTCACATACATTGAAATTTAAGGACTTGGTTAAAAATGGTTAATGGTTAAAAAAAAAAAAAAAACAGCACAAATAATGTACAAAGCAAACCCTAATTTGCAACCAAAAACTATCAGAGAATGTCTACAGAGAGAGAAAGCGACCATTTAAAAAGCCAGAAGTAAGAATAATAATGAAAACTATCTGATGATCCCATTTCAATCCATCAGATAGTGACATCAATGTGTTTCTTAACAATACAAACCTCCTAGGATTACAGCAGCAAGTCGCAGCCTTAGGAACCCCCCCCCACTAGTAGAGGAGATCCATGAAGCCCTGAAACATCTGCCGTGTAAAAAGGGCCGCAGGACCGGAAGGCTTCCCAGCAGAATTCTAGAAATTATTCTGGACAATAGTGGCTCCTAGGACAGCACACCGGTGCAAATCAGCCTCCAGGTACAGGAGTGTTGCCTGACTGGATTCTAACCCTAACCCACTGGCACCATCTGGTGGAACTGGAACAGCAGCGCTTCCATAGAGAACCTGATAATTAGCTGGAAGGTTGGAGAAAGTAACTCCTCTCATTACGCACCCTGATCCAACAGGCCAGATGTTCCTCTGTCAACATGCATACGGACGTGTTTTGGTCCTTGGGTTAGCCAGCCCTGGTATCGCGGTGGTGCTGGTTTAGCTCTGGGGGGGGCTGGTCAGTCCTGGCCGGGGCTCTGCAGGGGGTAACTCTGCTCAGGGCTTGCTGGGTCCTGGGGATCTCTGGGTCCTCCCTGATGCTCAGGGGCCTGGTTGCGGTCTCTTTGCAAGCACATGGTTCATCATTGTTGCATTACCACACATGCATGCTGAAAAAAATGTTCCTTTTTCCATCTGCTTTCTACTGATGTTTATGTGTTAAGTTTCCCTGCAGGTTTGTTTACATTGTGTATTCTTGCATGTCATTATTTTTCTACATTATGTATTCTGTACTACTGTAGTACTGTAGTACCATAGTACTGCAGCAGATTATGTGTGTTTATACTGTGATTCTGGCAGCTGAACCAACTTTTCCTTCAAACTTTAATTCTGCACCTTTCTTTCTTTTTTCTCTCTTCCTTCCCTCTCCTTCCTTGCCAGGTTCAGCATTGCCATATCAGGACTGATGATTACAATGAAAATAATAAAAATATGTAGAATATCAAGGGAAGCCATATATAAGCCGTATCTCCCTTGGTAGAATAAATCTGTCGGGCTGAACATGACACGGCCTGCCGTTCAGTCTGCTACAATGCTGGACAGGGCAGAAGGAAAAGTCTGTGCATAACAAGCTGTTTGTTGATCAGTCTGGAGGAAGAGTTTAAGCAAAGCTGAAACATAAATATTCAAAAAGAGGTACAAAAAGAAATTTATGAAAAAAATACATGGATGAGGGATAAAAATCTCAAATGAACTCATTAAAACATCTTCTGAGTGCAGCTGGTGGTCTCCTCCCTGTGTGAGGAGGTTTCCTGATCAACTCATCCAGCTTTCTCTCTGTTCTCAGGTGGCAGCGGGCTTCCATCGCTGCCCGCCATCAGCACAGCGACCTGCTGACGAAGAGGCGAAGAACTACCAACCTGCTCCTCACCTCAGACCTGGAGCAGGAAATCCCAGCCCCCGCCACGTGGACGGTGGCCTGGAAGACCCCAAAGATGTCTGTTAACTCAGAAAAACATGAAGTGGAGAAGGAGGAGGAAACACAGAATGAGGAAGATGATGATAGAGTCAGCGATGAGAGTGAAGAAGAAAATGATGAAGAGGATGAAGGAGTAGAGGAGGAGGAAGTTGTCAATGAAGTAGACAAGGAGGAGAGGAGCAATAAAATACTGAAAGATTGTCACAAAAAGATTGAGAAAGATGAGGAAGATGAGGAAGAGGATGAGGGAGTAGAAGAGGAGGAGGAAGAGGGGAAGGAAGATGACAAAAATAGGGATATGGAGAGAAAAGAGGAAGATATTGAGAAGAGAGATGGAGATGTAGAAGACCATGAGGATGAGGATGATAATGAAGATGATGATGATGAAGAAAAGGAGGAAGACAAGGTACATGAGAAAAAGGAGCTGGAAAATAATGAAAAAGAGGAGGAAGAGGAGGATAAAGATGAGGAGGAAGAAGAGACGGAAGTAGAGGAAGAAAATGATGGAAAGAATGAAGCAGGTGAAGAGGATGAAAAGAGTGATGAAGATAAAGAAGAAAAGAATGAAGAGAAGGAAAAAAGCAATGAGGAAGAGGAAAGAGAAGATGTGGATGAAGATGAGATCAAAGAAGAAGAAGAAAAGAAAAAAGAAGAGCTGGAGGATGATGATGAGGATGATGAGGATGATGATGATGATGAAGACTTTTATGATGCAGAAGGAGGGGAAGAAGAGGAAGATGTTTATAAAAAACAAAAAAATAATGAAAATAATAAAGAACACAAGGATGAAGAAGAGGATTGCGAGGAAGAGGAAGAGGAGAAAGAGGGGGATGAAGAAAAGAAGGATGACAATAAAAAGATGAAGGTAAATAAAAACCAAGAGGAAGGCGAGGAAGAGGAAGGCGAGGAAGAGGAAGGTGGGGAAGAGGAAGGCGAGGAAGAGGAAGGCGAGGAAGAGGAAGGCGAGGAAGAGGAAGGCGGGGAAGAGGAAGGCGAGGAAGAGGAAGGCGAGGAAGAGGAAGGCGGGGAAGAGGAAGGCGGGGAAGAGGAAGGTGAGGAAGAGGAAGGCGAGGAAGAGGAAGGCGGGGAAGAGGAAGGCGAGGAAGAGGAAGGCGAGGAAGAGGAAGGCGGGGAAGAGGAACACAAGAAAGTCCATAACTCTGAAGATGAGGAGGAGCAAGAGGAGGGGGCGGGAGAGGAAGAGGAGAAGGAAGATGAAGAAGAGGAGGGGGCGGGAGAGGAAGAGGAGAAGGAAGATGAAGAAGAGGAGGGGGCGGGAGAGGAAGAGGAGAAGGAAGATAGGGAGGATGGAGACAAAGAGGAGAAGCAGAAAGAAGAGGAAGAGGAGAAGGAAGATGAAGAAGAGGAGGAAGAAGAGGAAGAGGAGAAGGAAGATGAAGAAGAGGAGGAAGAAGAGGAAGAGGAGAAGGAAGATAGGGAGGATGGAGACGAAGAGGAGAAGGAGGAGGAAGAACAGAAAGAAAAGGAGGAAGAGGAAGAGCAGAAAGAAGATGATGAGGAGAAAGAAGAGGAAGATGAAGAAGAGGAGGAAAAAGAGGAAGAGGAGAGGGAAGATAGAGGCAAAGAAGAGGAGGATGAGGGCAGAAAAGAAAAAGCTGTGAAGAAAGAACAGAACACAGAGGAAGAGGATGAAGACGAAGATGATGAAGACGTAGAGGAGGAAGAGGAGGAAGACGTAGAGGAGGAAGAGGAGGAAGACGTAGAGGAGGAAGAGGAGGAAGACGTAGAGGAGGAAGAGGAGGAAGACGTAGAGGAGGAACAGGAGGAAGACGTAGAGGAGGAAGAGGAGGAAGACGTAGAGGAGGAAGAGGAGGAAGACGTAGAGGAGGAAGAGGAGGGTGTTTATAAGGGTGGGAAGAGGCCGAAGGACGAAGTCGATGATCAAGAGATGCATGAATGCAAGAAGGGAGATGAAGATGAGGAAGAGGAGAAGTTTGGAGAAAAGAGGAAGAAACCTGATGCTCCTCTTCATCTGCAGTTCCACAAACTCAGCGCCTCTTTCTCCTCCTGGAGACAGTCCTGCATGCTGGCCGTGGCCCACAGAGCTGAGGAGGAGCAGGAGGAGGAGGAGGAAGCAGAGTGGCGTGCTTGGAAGGAATCGTGGAGGATTTGTCGTTGGAAGAAGCCAGACGAGGAGGAGGTGGCGTGTTTCTCCATGGAGCACCGCAGCCGCAGATTCATGGGCCAAGCCGCGCTGGGACACGAGTGGGCGCTCAGCTGGAGGATGGCCAAGGCTCCTGCTGAGGAGGTGCAGGAGGAGGAGCAGGAGCAGGAGGAGGAGGAAGAAGAAGATGGACCGAAATGTTGACTTTTGCATGGTGTTCATGTGAACGAGACATTTTTGTAAATACAGAGGATCAGAACGAAAACGTTCAACCCAAACTGGCTTTTATTCTGAAACAGTCAGCAGGAACTTCCTGTTTTCTGTCTGAAACTGAAACAGAGATGGGAAGCACAGCTCTTCAGAGAGTTTTCACCTGATACATCACGCTGTGAAGACATCACAAAGGCTTTACAGCATATTTCCATGGTGAAGCACTGAGAGGAAGATTTGAATGCTTTTTATAAGAAATAACTAGAACAAGTTGAAGGTTAATGCAGAAATGATCAGATGGGATGAGAATCTGCCTGAATCTGGAAGAAACATTTTGAAAATTAGTGTTTGAAAACTGAAAACCTGAAATAAAGTATGGCGAGTCTGAAAATAGTTTGAATCTCTGTAAGCAGAATTTTGTGCTGAAATTTATACTTTGCATCTTACAGAGTTTCAGAGATCCAGACTTCTTGTTGCAGCCTGAATGTGTGCAGATGTGTCGTCGTCTTCCACCACTTTAGTTTGCAAAGACCTCCGAAGCTGGAACATGAAAACTGCTGAGTTCTGAAATGTTGTCCATGTTCTGCATACATGTTGTCCATGAGTTCTGGGTGCATCACTGCTTCTTGTTTTTGCAGTTTCAAACCTCCACTTGTCCCCATCGCCGCGAGGTTGCCATCACGTGATTTTTGGCAAGATTCTCTCGCTGCTTTGGTTTGAAACTCTGAGGCCATGTCCACCTGTAGCAGGTATTGCACAAAATGAAGAGATTTTTCTGCAATTTGATCTTTCATCCACACGAAAGCACAGATTTTACACATTAAAAAGGATTCTTTCCAAAACATCTGATCTATATCCTAGAAAACATTATATAAATCTGTTAAGTTTAAACCCTTAACATCTTAACATAATTATCATTAAATAAGGAGGAAGCCAGACGAGACGATCTTGTTCAACTTGCAAGGAGGCTCATCTCAGAAGCCTGGGCTTCAAAAAACCCCCAAGCCATTTATTGAAAGATACCGCGTGACATTCATACAAGTTGATACAATTTCAGTGTGTGTGCGTGTGCTTGCTTGGTTCAAAAGTTCAATGCGTATGTCCTGATAGGACAATGCGTATGTGTGCTCTTCTTAAAGATACCATTCTGATAGGAACTGAATGTTTATCAGATTTGGTCAGACCACTCTGACCTTGCATGTCACTGGAATGTCCTGCTTATCCAAACAGCACACAGAGGAAAACTTTTAACTTGTACATGAGGATTAATGAAGAACATCAATGTAAGACTAGTAAAAAGATGATCATAATATGAACTCAAAATATTATAACAACTGAAATTACCAACAAAATCTACACGCACACATTTGTGGACACCTTCATACACTGCTCAAAAAAATATAGAACACTAAAGTAACACATTGTAAATATGAATAAATGAAATATTTTTATTAAATACTTTGTTCTTTCCACAGTTGAATGTGCTGACAACAAAATCATACAAAAATGATCAATGAAAATCAAACATATCCACCCATGGAGGTCTGGATTTAGAGTTCTACTCCAAATGAAAGTAGAAAAACACACTACAGGCTGATCCAACTTTGATGTAATGTCCTTTAAACAAGTCAGAATGAGGCTCAGTAGTGTGTGTGGCCTCCGCGTCCCTGTATGACCTCCCTACAACGCCTGGGCATGCTCCTGATGAGGCGGCGGATGTTCTCCTGAGGGATCTCCTTCCAGACCTGGACTAAAGCATCCGCCACCTCCTGGACAGTCTGTGGTGCAACTTGGCGTTGGTGGATGGAGCGAGACATGATGTCCCAGATGTGCTCAGCTGGATTCAGGTCTGGGGAACGGGCGGGCCGGTCCATGACATCAATGCCTTGGTGTTGCAGGAACTGCTGACACACTCCAGCCACATGACTCCTTGCATTAGGAGTTATATTGTGTTGTTTAGGTGTTCCCTTTATTTTTTTGAATAGTGTATAATCCCAGCATGAAAACTTTGTGAAATGTACACAGACCAACACGTCTTCTGGAGAGGAAGCAGAACTGGGAGACTCAGGGGTGGACTCTCCTATCTCTGGGACTGAAGTCACTGAGGTGGTTAAAAAGCTCCTTGGTGGCAAGGCCCCGGGGGTGGATGAGATCCGCCCAGAGCTCCTTAAGGCTCTGGATGCTGTGGGGCTGTCCTGGCTGACACGCCTTTGCAACATCACGTGGACATCAGGGACACTGCCTCTGGACTGGCAGACTAGGGTTGTGGTCCCCCTTTTTAATAAAGGGGACCAGAGGGTGTGTTCCAATTACAGGGGAATCACACTCCTCAGCGTCCCCAGTAAGGTCTATTTAGTCCTGGAGAGGAGAGTCCATCAGGTAGTCAAATCTCGGATTGAGGAAGAGTATTGTGGTTTTCGTCCTGGTCGCGGGACAGTGGACCAGCTCTATACCCTCTTTGGGGTCCTGGAGGGGGCATGGGAGTTTGCCCAACCAGTCTACATGTGCTTTGTGGACCTGGAGAAGGCATTCGTCCATGTCCCCCAGGGGCTCCTGTGGGGGGTACTCCGGGAGTATGGGGTACCCCCCACAGGAGGGGGTACCCCATACCCTTGTACGAGCTGTCCAGTCCCTGTACGACAGGTGTCAGAGCTTGGTCCACATTGCCGGAAGGTCGCATTCGTTTCCAGTGAGGGTTGGACTCTGCCAAGGCTGCCCTTTATCACTGGTTCTGTTCATAACTTATATGGACAGAATTTCTAGGTGCAGCCGAGATGTTGAGGGGACCCGGCTTGGTGGCCTCAGGATTGGGTCTCTGCTTTTTGCAGATGACGTGGTCCTGTTGGCTTCATCTGGTTGTGATCTCCAGCTCTCACTTGAGTGATTCGCTGCCGAGTGTGAAGCGGCTGGGATGAGAATCAGCACCTCCAAATCTGAGACCATGGTCCTCAGCCCGAACAGGGTGGATTGTCCTCTCCGGGTCGGGAGTCAGGTCCTGCCTCAAGTGGAGGAGTTTAAATATCTCGGGGTCTTGTTCACGAGTGAGGGAAGGATGGTGCGTGAGATCGACAGACGGATCGGTGCAGTGTCTGCAGTAATGCAGACTCTGTGCCGGTCTGTCGTGGTGACGAAGGAGCTGAGCCAGAAGGCGAAGCTCTCGATTTACCAGTCGATCTACGTTCCTACCCTCACCTATGGCCATGAGCTGTGGGTTGTGACCGAAAGAAGGAGATCTCGTATACAGGCGGCTGAAATGAGTTTCCTCCGCAGGGTGGCCGGGCTCTCCGTTAGAGATAGGGTGAGGAGCTCAGTCATCCGGGAGGAGATCAGAGTAGAGCCGCTGATCTTCCGTATTGAGAGGAACCAGTTGAGGTGGCTCGGGCATCTGGTCAGGATGCCTCCTGGACCTCCCTGGTGAGGTGTTCCAGGTACGTCCCTCTGGCAGGAGACCCCGGGGAAGACCCAGGACACGCTGGAGGGATTACATCTCTCGGCTGGCCTGGGAACGCCTCGGGATCCCCCCGCAGAGTTGGCAAATGTGGCTGGGGAGAGGGAAGTCCCTGCTTAGGCTGCTGCCCCCGCAACCTGACCCTGGATAAAGCGGCAGAAAATGTATGGATGAAATGTACATGGAGCTGGTTCCGGAGAAAAGAGGTTAAAAATCTTTACCCAATTGAAAGACTTACAGACTGACATAATTTTATTACAAGAGATTCATATGGCTAAATCTACAATAGATGTACTAAGAACACCTCTATTTTCTCATGTATTCCCAGCCTGTTACAACTCTAGACAAAGAGGTGAGCCATCTTCTTAAATAAGAAAATTAATTTTACCCTAAACAGCACAGTGGCAGACCCTGAAGGCAGATTTATGAAAGTTAACTTTTCTACTCAGAATCTTAAAATATGCATAGCTGATGTTTATGGTCCAAATGTTGATGACGACCCCTTCTTCCATTCCTTTTGTGCTACACTCCCAAAGTTCCCAAAGGCTCAAAGCTACGGGAAATAGTAGGGATTGGGAATCTGTCAATATTGTCAAATAATACATGAAGGATTTTAGTCATTGTGATGCATGGCGATCCCACAACCCAACTTTAAGAAAATACACATTCTTCTCATCAGTTCCCCACCCATATCCTAGATTAGATTACTTCTTAGTTAACAGCTCCTTGCTGAGCAATATATCAGAAGTTAAAATTCACTATTAGTGATCATGCACCAGTCTCTTTCACTTTGATAAATAAGGAAGCCACATCACCATCTAAAAACTGGATATTCAACGCATCATTACTTAAAGATATTGACTTTATTAGTTTCTTTTAAAGAGAGTGGAATATGTATTTAAGAAATAACCTTCCATGAACATCAGCATACATGTTGTGGGAAGCAGGAAAAGTGTCAATGCGAGGACATATAATCTGTTTTTCCTCTTATAAGGACAAGGATTAGAATGCGAGAAAATCACAATTAGAAGTTGAAATTAAAACCCTAGAGGATGCCAATTGTATCTCCCCAAGTAATGACATTTTGAATAAATTTAGGAAGGCCAGGCGAAAGCCAAATGAAATAGTAGAGATGGAAACAGTTTCTAGCACAAAGACTTCGCTTGGAGAACTTTAAATATGCCAATAGGTCCGGGAAATATTTAGCCAATCAGTTAAAAATTAATAAGGCAAAAAATACCATAGCCTCTATTAAAGACTCATCAGGGAATATTACCCATGACACCACAAATGCATCCATCAGACAACAATATGAACTGGAAACAGCTACTATTGAAATAACAGCAGCTGTGCATGCCCATTTATTGAACTATGCAGAATGATTAAAATGAAACTGTATAAGTATAAGAAATTGAAGAAAAAAAAAAAAAAAAGCACAACTGACATTTTTTCTAATTGCCCCACGTTGGGATTGAACCCATGAACTTCTGGATTGAATCACACTGACCTTCTCACTACTCCACTTACCAACAGCTTGGAAAAAGTGTTGAAATTTTTCCAGTTGGGATGGGACGGCCTTTTTTTTCCACTTCCAGCAGGGTGTAATCAGCAGGATTGCAAAAACATGTTGAACTAAAGGTTGAACTAAACTCCAGTGAAGATGTGAAAGACTTTGTTCAATGTGGAAATCTTTAAAACTGTTTTTAATGTGTTTAAGATTTATCAAAGTGTTGAAATGTTGCGAGCATTGTTGGAACAAACCCTTGGAACAAACTGTGACATTTGCAAAATAATTCCTTTGGTCCTTGCAGTGTGCAGCTGAGACCAACAGTTCATACTAAGCAGCCTGCAGAACTGCATGCCATCACACAAGCAACAGCCAACAAACAACAATGGAGCTATATGTTTAATTCTGCATTTGAACCTGTGCCTTGTATGTGTACCTGTGTACCGGTGCACAAAACGGACCAATTGCTGAGCTGAATTCCATTTTTTCCAATCACTGGAGAGGATTTTAACATTTGGCAAAAATGAGAATAACTTGAAAAGTTTACATGTTAGAAAGACCAAAAGTCATAGCAGATATCTCCTGAATGAGCTGAACAGTTTGATATTTGAATGGTTGAAGTGAGACAAAAGGTGTAGGAGGAGCAGCGTGCCAAACATTTTGCAGGAAAGACAATGGGGACGGGAACTTGATGAACCGGACACTGCAAACTGGTGCAGAGACGTTTCTCAATTTAAATCTGTCTTGTGCTTTTTAAAAACCAACAAGTTTTACATAAATTCATGGTGGAACTTTACTTTTATTGAACCTGTTTTCATTCACATGTCAAGTTAGATGATTGCTCCCAGCTGTGTTCTTCAACCAGTTTGTCACTTTTTAAGTTAGCATAGTTGGTACAGGCTCAGAGTTTTTGCAATGTTTTTTTTTTTTTTTTTTTTTAAAAGGGGGTTTAACCTTGTGAACATAAAGTCAAGGCAATCAAGAAATTCAACTCTGCAATTGGTCCATTGTTTGCATAATGAGCTGTGGACTGCTTTATCCGGGTGCACCGCAGCACAAGTGTATAGTGGTGTACAAGGCCAAGGGGCTCATCCAGCATGTGCTATGGAGCGTCTTAATGGTTAGTGTTTACTTTGATTGGTGCTATTGTTCAATTACCTTTAGCTGTGTTTTGCACAGACTACAGCTTATAGTCTAAGAGGAGGCAAAATATACCTGAGTAGTACAGTGCAAATATCATTATTGATGTGGAAAAAAGACAATGTTATAATTTGAGAATACAGGTATTTTGAAAGACCATATAAGCAGATTTAAGTGATTACAATGATTTCAACAACCAAACAGATTTTTACAGAGACTTTAAATTTAAATTTTCAGATATATAGTTATATCTGAAACCTATTATCAAGTCAACTTCTTGGTTTCAAAGATCTTCACCAGTTCTCAGTGTCTGGAACATTGTGGTCCTGACTCCCATTTTCTTTTCTGAAAAAATATCAAGTCAGCACAGTACCTCTTAATAGTACCTATTCATAGCACCTAAAAAAGAAAAGTGTTCCTATACATGGCCACTAGACGGCACTCTAAGACCAGAAATGAAAAAGAACTCTGTGCTTTTCAGTCCATGATGCTTTTCAGTAGAGCAAAAGCAGTTTAATTCAACCTTTCTTTTTGGGTGTGTGTGTGTGTAGTGCAACCAGCAACATGTAACCTACATAATAAATTAATTGTATCTATATTAAACAGTTTACTAAAATGTGGAAGGGAATAAGTTAGTTTTTATTGTAAATACATTAAAAATAGATGGGACTCGTAGTTTTTAGGCAAGTAGTTCAACCCATCTATTTCCTCTTCCGGTTCACCTAGTGCGAGGGAGATACGTTCGCACTGGATTTTTTTCAACTGCACATAAGAGACCATCACGTTGCAACAACGCTGGGGATAAAAGTCTTTGTTGACTGGAAAAGAACGCCCAGAACTATCTGCTTGAGCTTGGAAACAAACCGTCTAGCTGCAGAGTAATTGCCAATTTTAAAGTAGCAAAGAAGTGAGTTTAATCCGCTTCATAGCATTAACGTTAGCACACATGCTACTGTTAGCTTAAGCATCACGTTTTCGGATACGTAGCGGCTACTCGCTGGGAAGCATGGGTTTTGATTCAACTCCTACTTCGTCCGCAAGGTAAAGCATGTTCAAAACCCTCAAAGCACTGGATAATCAATTATAAATTGATTTAATGTGGACATGTGCGCGTTATAATTGTAGAGTTTGGCGATTAGCCTGGGTGCAGCTGTGTCCGAGCTCAAGTGATTTGGAGATTGGTCAGGGTGTTTGTTTTGGAAAACAGTTGGCCAAAGCACCACAACGAAACAAGTCCAGTCTGAGTTGACATGAAGAAGTGTTAACATTTATTGTCTTAAATGTTCGTCTTCCTTTTTTTTTTTTTTTTTTTTTTTTTTTTTTTTTGCTTGTCGTTTATATAAAGCTGGGGTGTTGTTGAAGCGCTGAAATCAATCCTCAGCCTTCTCCAAGGTTCAGGGCTCGCTGGATGCTGGACGAAGAAAATCAGACGGTACCTTTGGTATATTTCGCCTTTGCACAGGGAGAGCCCCGTGCAGCTACCTACACCCCAGGATCTGCAGCAGGACTCTGCCTTCTCCCTTCAACAGGCTGTTTTTATTAAATCATCATAGGTGGAGCGATACATACAGTTGGATAAATGTTCCCCAAAAAAATTCTCTACATACACACACACACAGCATGACCATATATGAAATTGTCTTCCTTTCGCCTGTAACACTGAATCATGTATTCAATGGTCAATCGTATCCTTTCTCCTGTTATCTTCAAGGCCCTGGTGTTATCTATCTCCTGTTATTCTAACTGAGTCTTGTGCGACACAAATCTCTGTATTCTTCCATATTCAGTTGCTGCAGAGAAAGTTTAGACAGACATGGGAATCTTTCTGTGTGTGTGTGTGTGTGTGTGTGTGTGTGTGTGTGTGTGTGTGTGTGTGTGTGTGTGTGTGTGAGAGAGAGAGAGAGAGAGAGAGAGAGAGAGAGAGAGAGACAGAGAGAGAGAGAGAGAGAGAGAGAGAGAGAGAGAGAGAGAGAGAAGAGGTCAAGCCTTATAAGCATATCTTCTCCATCTTAAGTAATACAAAAGTAAATAAGAGTATGACATTTGGTCCAGTAAATAAGAGTAAAATGTTTGGTACCATTATAGTAACATAAAACATCAAGCTTTCATATCAGAATTTATGCATGTACATAATCCTCCTTCACAGTGTTCAAAGCAATATACTGGTACATTGTGTCATTTAAATTCCTTTGCTGCTTCTGAGTGCCGAACCAATTGATAAAATCACAACTTATTCTCTGTTGTTAAGCTCCAGTGTCTCATAAGTGTTACAAACATCTGTTTGTTACCAACTAAATCAGTATAATTAGTGTCAGCTGAGGCTTTTTTTAAATTTTCTTTTTCTTTTTAAAAAAGGAGGGTCTGTGATATCAAGTCAGCTCTGTACCTCTTAGGAGTACCTATCGATGGCACCTAAAATGAACATTTACCTCATTGCCACTAGATGGCACTCTAAGACCAGGAAATAAACAAAACTCTGTTCTTTTCAGTCTATGGTGCTTTTCAGTTGACCAAAAGATCAATGGCTTCTTATTCTTCTTCACAGCAGTTTAGTTCCTTTCCCTTTTAGCAATCCTACTGATTACACATTGATGTAAGTTCTAAAAAGATATTTTTATGCCAATAGTAAAACTCTTCAATAGTTTTGCCAGTACCTTGAACATCCTCTTTTCAAGAGAAATGTTGTATGTATATCTGGGCAAAATAGTGGCCTAGTGGTGATGGGAATGGGCCTTTACACTGGACGTCGTAGATTTGAATCCAAGCAGTAACATTTCACCAAATATTACCACACAGTACAACTTATCACCTCCTTCCACATCTGTATTAATGTGTTTTCAGATATTGCACAGGCATTGACTTTTTGTGCAGGTAGTCCACATATTAACTGCACAGCTTGCAGTACATGCACACATTCTGTCTGCAACTACTAGCATAACTGATATACCATTATGGTGTACAATGTTCAGGACTGGATTTGAACCATTGCCTTGTATACCAATGCGTAGCTGTGTACCAGTGCAGAAAATGGACCAATCGCTGAGCTGCATTTTCTGTTTTCTGTTCCAGACCAATCACAGGAACGGATTTTAAAAATTCACAAAAACTTAAATAACTTGAAGAGCTTAAATGTTACAAAGACCAAACGTCATAGCACATATTTTCGGAATTGGCTTAAGAGTTTGATGCTTGAATGGTTGAAGTGAAACTAAAGGTGTAGCGCTTCAAACATTTTGCAGGAAAAGCAACTTTGCTCCATTTGAAGCATTTTAACAAAAAATTAATTTAATATTTAACTGCAATTCCCCAGAGTTTTTTTTTTTTTTTTTTTTTGAGATCACGCTTAGTTTTAGTTGTACAACTCTTTAAAAAAAATGGCTTTCACATTGTTGTATGTGCGGACAATGCACATTTTAACTGCAAAACTTGCAGCAAAATCTAAGCACTTTGATGGATTAGCACGCAGTACTCTATGTGCACTATATGGCATATCAACATAATGCAGAATGTTTGAACCCATCCCTTGTACACCAATGCGTTCTTCTGTACCAGTCCTAAAAATGAACCAATTGCTGAGCTGCATTTTCTGATTTGTCCAATCACAGGAAATGATTTCCAAATTTGACAAAAACCTGACAACTTGAACATTTTTACATGTTACAAAGACCAAAATTCATAGCACGTATCTCTTGAATGAGCTGAATAGTTTGACATTTGAATGGTTGAAGTGAGGCAAAATGTATAGGAGGAGTATTGTTTCAAACATTTTGCAGGAAAGATGTTTTATTTGAAGTATTTTAGGAAGAAGTTAATCAGTGTGAATGTGATTCATCGCGTTTGTGCCACTTCAGCCTATCAAATATTCAACTCTTTGGTACATTCATGAGAATGAAGCTATGACTTGTCATAGCAAACTTTTGGGATTTTGAGATATTTAGCATTTTGTAAAAATAAATTCAGGCTTGTGATTGGCTGAAAGCCCTTCAAACCAAATGTGGATTGGACACTGAAAAAATGCAGCTCAGCTATTGGTCAGGTTTTGCAAAATGAGCTGGAAATTGCTTCAACAGGGTTCACAGCTCTGCTCTAAATTCATGGTGGAACTTTACTTTTTTCAAACCTGTTTTCATTCACAATGTATCAAGTTAGATTATTGCTCCCAACTAAGTTCTTCAACCAGCAGTGTCTGTTGTTACTACATAAATTAGCATAGTTAGTAAAGACTCAGAGTTATTGCAATGTTTTTCTTCAAAAAAGGGGCGTAACCTTGTAACATCAAGTCAACTCAGTACTTCTATTTGTCATTTTGCCACTTCATCCATTCAAATATTAAACTAGTAACCACCTTCAGGAGACATGTTTGGCCTTTTCACATTTAAACTTTTTCAGTTATTCAGGTTTTTGTTAATTTTTCATTTCTGTCTTGTGATTGGTAAAAAACAGAAATTCAACTCAGCAATTGGTCCATTTTTTGCATAATGAGCTGCGGACTGCTTTATGAGGGTGCACCACGACACAAGTGTATAGTGGTGTACAAGGCCAAGGGGCTCATCCAGCATGTATCATAGAGCTTCTTAATGGTTAGTGTCTGAATATTTTGAGGCTCATGCAGAGGCCCTTGGTTGGTGCTATTGTTCAATTACCTGTAGCTCTGTTCTGCACAGACTATGGGTTACTATCTAAGAGGAGGCAAAATATACCTGAGTAGTACAATGCAAAGTGCAATATCATTATTGATGTGGAAAAAAGACAATGTTATCATTTGAGAATACAGGTATTTTGAAAGACCTTATAAGCAGATTTAAGTGATTACAATGATTTCAACAACCAAACACAGATTTTTGCTGAGACTCTAAATTTATAGTTATATCTGAAACCTATTATCAAGTCAAACTTCTTTAGCTGGTTCAAAGATCTTCGCCAGTTCTCAGTGTCTGGAGCATTGTGGTCCTGACTCCCATTTTCTTTTTTGAAAACATATGAAGTCAGCTCAGCACCTCTTAATAGTACCTATTCATAGCACCTAAAAAAGAAAAGTGTTCCCATGAATGCCCCATGGGCATTCACATTAATAAGATGGAAAGAACAGAAACACAATAATCAATTTCTCAGTAGCATCAGCCTTCCTAAATTATGAACAGGCTACGAGCTTGACTCTCAGTAGAAGTCCATAAAGCCCTCCAGTGCATGCCCAGCAATAAAGCTCCAGGCCTAGACAGTTTTCCTGCTGAATTTTAATAAGAAATTTGAAATATTTTAGCACCTACTTTTCATAAAATGAAATATTAAATTAATGACAATAATAGATTACCTTCAAATATGAACTCTGCCTACATTAGTCTCTAACTAAAACCAGATAAAGACCCTACACTATCATCCAGTTAGCAACCAACGTCACTCATAAATGTTGATCTTGAAATAATCTGCAAATCCCTCACTACCCAGCTAGAACAGATAATTCCTTCTATTATCATCATGACCAAACAGGTTTCAGGGACCCCTGGTAGACAATCCTCTATCAATACAGGCAGACTTATCAATGTTATAGACTACTCAACCATTAAGAATTTAGGAACAATAATTATTTCTTTAGATACAGAGAAAGCTTTTGACAGTGTAAACTGAACATTTTTATGAGCAACTGTACACAAATTCTGATTTGGACCCACTTTTATGGTCTGGATAAAGATTATACAGTATATATCTCACACAAGGCCTGTATGAGGACGAATGACCAAATTTCACCAAGCTTAACGGTGTGTTCAGACCAAACACGTTTTGGGCGTCAAAAACGCTCAAAGCGCTGAACGCTCGACGCTGGTCACTAAACTGCCACTTTTATGTCCGACACCCAAAACGCTCCCACCGCTCATGCCGCTTGTGTCTGGAGCGAGCGGCAAACGTGATGGAAAAAGAGAGGGGGGAAGGCGGCGCTTTCCTTCCGGTCAGTCTGAATGATGGCAGATTCAGTAGAGCAGTGTTATGGTTTTATTTAATAAACAAAGCTAGAGGACGCTGTCGTAGGGCAGTGACAGTCAGTGTTAACGCAACAAGAGCCGACGCCCAAAACACTCAAAACGCGACGCGAGAAAGCTCGACGCCCCCTTGCCGCGCCTCCACATAGACTTTACATGGAAACTTGCCGCTCTTGATGCTCAAAACGCGTTTGGTCTGAACACACTGTAAGTTTACAGAGAGGCATCAGACAAGGTTGTTCACTTTCACCCTCACTATTTGCTGTCTTTATTGAACCCTTAGCAGCCACTATTGGGCAAACTAAAGATATCAAAGGCATCCAGGAAAAAAATATAGAACACAAAATAAGTCTTTATGCCAAGGATATATTACTTTCCCTCCAGAATTCACAAACCTCGCTAATCAATTATTTCTCTTTAATCTCAGATTATTCTATTAACTGGTCCAAGTCGACAGTTCTGCTCATTAACTGTTATTTCCAGAATATACCCATTATTACATTACAGCCAGGAAATATGAAATACTTGGGTATAAACATTTCTTCCAGGCTTTCAGAGTTAACAAAACTGAATTATGTTCATCTTTTAAAAATCATAAAGGATGATCTTACATGCAGGAGCTCTCTACCCATTTCTCTCATGGGCAGAGTTGCCACGATTAAAATGGTTTTACCAAAAATCAACAACCTCTTCTCCATGATACCCTTTACATCCTCCCTTGAGTGGTTTAAGTCACTGGACTCTTACATTTCTAAATTTCTTTGGAAGAACAAACCACCACGTATTAACGTAAAAAAATTTATAGAAAACAGGAAGTTTTCCATTACTACTTCTTAGTCAACAGGTTACAATATATCTCAAAATGGTGCAAATCTTACCTATTAGATGAGCCATGGATAGATCTTGAAGAAGCATTCTATGGAAATCTAGAAATCAAAACCTCTTCATTAGCCAAGTTATCAAGCATCATAATAGTTTTAAAAGCATCAATATTAGTTCAACTCTGACAGACTGGTGGGAATTCCTTAAAACAACTAAGTCACCACTCTTCCCATGTAAATATACACCCATCTGGAACAATCCTAATATCTTGCAAAATTAAAAAAAAAAAAAGTTCTGAATTTTTCTCAATTTTTCTCAATTTTTTGATCGATTTCTCAACAAAAAAATTTAGATAATTTGACATTTTGACTTTACAATACGGAATCAGTAGCAACAAATGTCTAAAGTATCAACAACTTAGATCTATAATGAGTAAAAAAGTATGTCCTGAATGTCATACTTACAACTTCCTATCGGGGTTGTAAAGTTCTTTTATTTCAGCAACCTCAAATTAATATAAAAAATGTACACAGTAATGTGCAAAATGGATGAGACACTCTCTCTCCCAACCTTAAAATGGGAATCTGATTTATCCATTAACCTTCGTCAAACCTTCTGGTCACAAATATGCTTAAACACCTTTACAATGATTAAACACCCAAACTTACAACTTATACAATATAAAATTCTTCACAGAACACATTACAGAGGAAAGAGATGTTCCAGATGGGTCTTGCATCATCTAACCTGTGTTCACAGTGCACAGATAACAGAACAGGGGGCTCATTTTCCAAACTGCGTAGCAACGCTGACTACAGGCGGCGTACGTACGGAAAACCGGTACTGCGGCGCAAAAAAACTTCACGATTTACAAAGCAGTGCGCACGCACGTCCCACGCCTGTTTCGCTTCATAAATCAGGATCAACACTAAATTTTGTGCACGTGAGGGAACATCTTGTCACGCCCACATGTTGGCCATAAAAGGTCAGGCCGACGCCCTGATAAATATTAATCCATCTCATTTCCATGACGGTTCTGCAGGAAAAAAGAGGAATTTTCTGGAAAATGAGGAAGAAATTCTAACAGATAAAGTTGTAAAATGTAAAAATATTTAATCTGGTGGAGACGGGATGGACATCAGCACCACCAGAAAGACAGAGGAGGTCAGCAGGGGACAGATGCTGTCAGCGTCTCATCAGACCACCGGACTTATCCAGAAAGGACAAATAAAGTGGTCAGACAATAAAATGTAGGGAGAAAGTGCATCTTGGTCCACAGGAGGAGGAAGGGGGGGCGCTGCCCACTCCCACAGATTAGAAGCTGGCGGGGAAATGAAGGAGTCCAGAGATACGCTGGAACAAAATGCTCCAGATGATGCTGGAAGTGCTTCATTCCGTTGTTTCAGATTATAAAATGAACGGACATAAATGAGACGTCTCTGACTCCAGTTTATTTACTGGGAACATACTGGTGTTCCTGTGTCCCAGCTGGGTTGCAGCGCTGCAGATGTGGTCGAAGAGGGGGGGCAGTGGTTCCACCTTGTGTCCTAGCTGCGGTGTCCTCGCAGAGGAACCAATAATCACTATGAAGGAGGAGGTGCAGGAGATGGAGAGAAATAAACACCACCCTGACAGAAACCACACTAAAGATAAACTTGTGAATAAATGAGAATTCTCCACCTCTGATGTGTTGCATCACTTCTAGACGTAAAGCAGCAGCGTTTGGTTCCAACGTGAGAGGATGATTGACAACACAATCATTCAGATTGGATGATTGATCAGGTGAACGCAGGTGAAGCGCTGACGACATTTAGTAGCATGTTATGTAGTGCCTTCATTATCTTGCACACCTTTTACAGCTGTACACCCTAAAAAATGCTCGGTTATTCTATCAATCCAACTGCTGGGTTGTGAAATGTGTAACCCATTTTGGGTTATAATATGGGTTTTAGGTTATTATTTGGGTCAAACACATTCGGGTTATATACAGTCTAAGATAAAAATCAATCAACCCAACAACTCAACATCCAGTGTTAGGCAGCTAGCTCATTGGTTCACTAGCCTGGCTGCTAGGGAGCTAACTATCCTGCTAGTTTTCTTTCAAGTCCCTCACTTTTCCAGTTAGCTGGGTGCATGAGAGCTAACAGTAGTTGGGCTTGAAATGCGTGCGTTGAGCAGCGAGAACTGTCAGGCTGGAGTTATATTTTGAGAACATTGGCCACGTCAAAATTTACCGACGTTAACCGAATTTTGTTGGAGGGTACAGAAACAAAATTAGGGTTGACATAATGCACGTGTCCCATTCATTTTAAGCCAGCAATGTAGTTATTAAGAAGAAAACGTCAATGGAACTTGAGCTAATATATCCTATATCACCGTCAAGCTTTTCTTAATTGTTTCCCTGCAAAACCAAATTCCTAGGAGTTTCGTACTTTTACTTTCGTCTAATTTAGACCAACATTTTGTTTAAACTTAATTGTAAACATTGGATAACATTACATTTATCATAATAGCCTATTCTAGTATTTTTTCCAACACTGAAGCTAAGTTGAGCCATTTCCTGCTATCAATATACTACAATCATGTTTGTTAAAAAAAATAAGTTATTTCGAAGCCAAATTTAGTCTTTTAATTTTTTTTCTGTTATCCTTGCAGGTCAATGGACAGCTTTGTTGTTGACAAACTGACCCAGTGGCAACTGACAGATACAGCTTGATATGTTGACTATAATTGGCGTACGCCTGGTTTTGTGCATGAGACAGCTTCGTAAATGAGGCCCCTGGTCCTTGGGGTCCCGGGAATGGGGGAGCATGTCTACTGTCGCTGGTGGCTCATCTTCTGGAGGGAAGCACACTACCCTCTGGACAAAATTCCTCGGACCATTCTCCTTCCCTGCTCTCCATCACACACAGGCAGTGTGTTGGGAGGTGTGCACGTTCTACTAGGTGGTGAGAGAGGCCATCAAGGTTAACATTAACATGGCTCTTTTAAATGTACGCTCTGTTGTAAATAATTCAATTCAATTCAATTCAACTTTATTTATATAGCATCAAATCACAGGACAGGCAGCCATCTGCCTCTGCTGTGTGGGGGGGAAGAGGACAGAAAGACAACAGACAACAGGAACTGCTACTCCCGGCCAGGGAGACCTGCTGAGACAGGAGACATACATGTTAATGATGCAACACTGTTAGGGGGGGGGGGGGGGGGAATAAGAGAGAGAGATAAAGAGAAAAAGAAAGAAGCTCAGTGTATCAGGAAATGTCCCTCAGCAGTCTAAACCTATAGTTTTACAATCAATGACCTGATTTTAGATAAGTGTCACGTCAGCGAGCACGCAGAAGGAGGATGCAGGTGCGAGTAGCAAGGGCGTAGCCATCATTTTAGAAGTGAGGGGGACAAATTTCTTAGATCTATAAAATGTCTTATCATCCTCTGGCATTCAATCAATCATTCAAAACCTTATTCTTGGAGCACTTTCACATACCACGAGGTGACCAAAGTGCTACACAGCTCTCTGGAGTTAAAAGTCAACGTAAAAACATGCGTTTTTAAAAGAGACTTCAATTGCATTTATCCTTAGCGGCTACAGAACCACATAAATACCAACAGCACAGGACCAGGGAACCAACTTTAGTTCTTTAGGATGATATACTATCAAACTATTAAATCTGCTAAACTGGTTGAGTTGACAGAAATGACCCTGGAGCGTCTACAGGGAGAGTGGTCTGATTATTATGTGCCAAATGACGAGACTGAAAACAAAAAGTCTGGTAAAACATCATTCCTGTTTAAATATATATGAGTGTAAAATTAATCAGTTAAACAGAATATTATGACCAGTACCTGCTGCCTGATAAAGCAGTCAAGTTATATTTGCAAATGAATTATTAATAAATAAGTATTGTCTTTGAAATGACAGATAAACTGCACCTGTGTAAGTATTTCCTCATTAACTAAGGGAATCAAAGACAATAGGCTCTCCTAAATAACTAAATTCCAAAATAATATCATGAGCTCTAGATTTCATTTCACACTCAAGCAGAAACAGTAATATAATCAAAATAAATAACAGTTTATGACAATGTTTGAGTGGGGGCTATCCATAAATAAATTAAAAATTAATTAACTATAAATACAGTAATAAAAGTGAAATTGTTGTAGAATTTAATCCCAAAATCCCTTTGATGCCAAAAATTTCCTCTTCGTCTGTTATAACAGAGTCGTTCTACGGCTTTAGTTATAATTTCTCCTGTTGTGAAGACCGTCCATGTCCATCCTGCTGGTCTCTGGACCACTGTCTCCATCCTGCTGGTCTCTGGACCACTGTCTCCATCCTGCTGCTGGTCTCTGGACCACTGTCTCCACCCTGCTGCTGGTCTCTGGACCACTGTCTCCACCCTGCTGCTGGTCTCTGGACCACTGTCTCCACCCTGCTGCTGGTCTCTGGACCACTGTCCCCATCCTGCTGCTGGTCTCTGGACCACTGTCTCCATCCTGCTGGTCTCTGGCCACTGTCTCCATCCTGCTGCTGGTCTCTGGACCACTGTCTCCATCCTGCTGCTGGTCTCTGGACCACTGTCTCCATCCTGCTGCTGGTCTCTGGACCACTGTCTCCATCCTGCTGCTGGTCTCTGGACCACTGTCTCCATCCTGCTGGTCTCTGGCCACTGTCTCCATCCTGCTGCTGGTCTCTGGACCACTGTCTCCATCCTGCTGCTGGTCTCTGGACCACTGTCTCCACCCTGCTGCTGGTCTCTGGACCACTGTCTCCATCCTGCTGCTGGTCTCTGGACCACTGTCTCCATCCTGCTGCTGGTCTCTGGACCACTGTCTCCATCCTGCTGCTGGTCTCTGGACCACTGTCTCCACCCTGCTGCTGGTCTCTGGACCACTGTCTCCACCCTGCTGCTGGTCTCTGGACCACTGTCTCCATCCTGCTGCTGGTCTCTGGACCACTGTCTCCACCCTGCTGCTGGTCTCTGGACCACTGTCTCCACCCTGCTGCTGGTCTCTGGACCACTGTCTCCATCCTGCTGCTGGTCTCTGGACCACTGTCTCCACCCTGCTGCTGGTCTCTGGACCACTGTCTCCATCCTGCTGCTGGTCTCTGGACCACTGTCTCCATCCTGCTGCTGGTCTCTGGACCACTGTCTCCATCCTGCTGCTGGTCTCTGGACCACTGTCTCCATCCTGCTGGTCTCTGGACCACTGTCTCCACCCTGCTGCTGGTCTCTGGACCACTGTCTCCACCCTGCTGCTGGTCTCTGGACCACTGTCTCCATCCTGCTGGTCTCTGGACCACTGTCTCCATCCTGCTGGTCTCTGGACCACTGTCTCCATCCTGCTGCTGGTCTCTGGACCACTGTCTCCATCCTGCTGGTCTCTGGACCACTGTCTCCATCCTGCTGGTCTCTGGACCACTGTCTCCACCCTGCTGGTCTCTGGACCACTGTCTCCATCCTGCTGCTGGTCTCTGGACCACTGTCTCCATCCTGCTGCTGGTCTCTGGACCACTGTCTCCATCCTGCTGCTGGTCTCTGGACCACTGTCTCCACCCTGCTGCTGGTCTCTGGACCACTGTCTCCAGCCTGCTGCTGGTCTCTGGACCACTGTCTCCACCCTGCTGCTGGTCTCTGGACCACTGTCTCCATCCTGCTGCTGGTCTCTGGACCACTGTCTCCACCCTGCTGGTCTCTGGACCACTGTCTCCACCCTGCTGGTCTCTGGACCACTGTCTCCACCCTGCTGCTGGTCTCTGGACCACTGTCTCCATCCTGCTGCTGGTCTCTGGACCACTGTCTCCACCCTGCTGCTGGTCTCTGGACCACTGTCTCCATCCTGCTGCTGGTCTCTGGACCACTGTCTCCACCCTGCTGCTGGTCTCTGGACCACTGTCCCCATCCTTCTGCTGGTCTCTGGACCACTGTCTCCATCCTGCTGCTGGTCTCTGGACCACTGTCTCCATCCTGCTGCTGGTCTCTGGACCACTGTCTCCATCCTGCTGGTCTCTGGACCACTGTCTCCATCCTGCTGCTGGTCTCTGGACCACTGTCTCCATCCTGCTGCTGGTCTCTGGACCACTGTCTCCATCCTGCTGCTGGTCTCTGGACCACTGTCTCCATCCTGCTGCTGGTCTCTGGACCACTGTCTCCACCCTGCTGCTGGTCTCTGGACCACTGTCTCCATCCTGCTGCTGGTCTCTGGACCACTGTCTCCACCCTGCTGCTGGTCTCTGGACCACTGTCTCCATCCTGCTGCTGGTCTCTGGACCACTGTCTCCATCCTGCTGCTGGTCTCTGGACCACTGTCTCCACCCTGCTGGTCTCTGGACCACTGTCTCCACCCTGCTGCTGGTCTCTGGACCACTGTCTCCATCCTGCTGGTCTCTGGACCACTGTCTCCACCCTGCTGGTCTCTGGACCACTGTCTCCACCCTGCTGGTCTCTGGACCACTGTCTCCACCCTGCTGCTGGTCTCTGGACCACTGTCTCCATCCTGCTGCTGGTCTCTGGACCACTGTCTCCATCCTGCTGCTGGTCTCTGGACCACTGTCTCCACCCTGCTGCTGGTCTCTGGACCACTGTCTCCACCCTGCTGCTGGTCTCTGGACCACTGTCTCCATCCTGCTGCTGGTCTCTGGACCACTGTCTCCATCCTGCTGCTGGTCTCTGGACCACTGTCTCCATCCTGCTGCTGGTCTCTGGACCACTGTCTCCATCCTGCTGCTGGTCTCTGGACCACTGTCTCCATCCTGCTGCTGGTCTCTGGACCACTGTCTCCATCCTGCTGCTGGTCTCTGGACCACTGTCTCCACCCTGCTGCTGGTCTCTGGACCACTGTCTCCATCCTGCTGCTGGTCTCTGGACCACTGTCTCCACCCTGCTGCTGGTCTCTGGACCACTGTCTCCACCCTGCTGCTGGTCTCTGGACCACTGTCTCCATCCTGCTGCTGGTCTCTGGACCACTGTCTCCACCCTGCTGCTGGTCTCTGGACCACTGTCTCCATCCTGCTGCTGGTCTCTGGACCACTGTCTCCATCCTGCTGCTGGTCTCTGGACCACTGTCTCCATCCTGCTGCTGGTCTCTGGACCACTGTCTCCACCCTGCTGCTGGTCTCTGGACCACTGTCTCCATCCTGCTGGTCTCTGGACCACTGTCTCCACCCTGCTGGTCTCTGGACCACTGTCTCCATCCTGCTGCTGGTCTCTGGACCACTGTCTCCATCCTGCTGCTGGTCTCTGGACCACTGTCTCCACCCTGCTGCTGGTCTCTGGACCACTGTCTCCACCCTGCTGCTGGTCTCTGGACCACTGTCTCCATCCTGCTGGTCTCTGGACCACTGTCTCCATCCTGCTGGTCTCTGGACCACTGTCTCCATCCTGCTGCTGGTCTCTGGACCACTGTCTCCATCCTGCTGCTGGTCTCTGGACCACTGTCTCCATCCTGCTGGTCTCTGGACCACTGTCTCCATCCTGCTGGTCTCTGGACCACTGTCTCCATCCTGCTGCTGGTCTCTGGACCACTGTCTCCATCCTGCTGTTGGTCTCTGGACCACTGTCTCCATCCTGCTGTTGGTCTCTGGACCACTGTCTCCATCCTGCTGTTGGTCTCTGGACCACTGTCTCCATCCTGCTGCTGGTCTCTGGACCACTGTCTCCACCCTGCTGCTGGTCTCTGGACCACTGTCTCCACCCTGCTGCTGGTCTCTGGACCACTGTCTCCATCCTGCTGGTCTCTGGACCACTGTCTCCATCCTGCTGCTGGTCTCTAGACCACTGTCTCCATCCTGCTGGTCTCTGGACCACTGTCTCCATCCTGCTGGTCTCTGGACCACTGTCTCCATCCTGCTGGTCTCTGGACCACTGTCTCCACCCTGCTGCTGGTCTCTGGACCACTGTCTCCATCCTGCTGCTGGTCTCTGGACCACTGTCTCCATCCTGCTGCTGGTCTCTGGACCACTGTCTCCACCCTGCTGGTCTCTGGACCACTGTCTCCATCCTGCATGTCTCTGGACCACTGTCTCCATCCTGCTGGTCTCTGGACCACTGTCTCCATCCTGCTGGTCTCTGGACCACTGTCTCCATCCTGCTGGTCTCTGGACCACTGTCTCCACCCTGCTGCTGGTCTCTGGACCACTGTCTCCACCCTGCTGCTGGTCTCTGGACCACTGTCTCCATCCTGCTGGTCTCTGGACCACTGTCTCCACCCTGCTGCTGGTCTATGGACCACTGTCTCCACCCTGCTGCTGGTCTCTGGACCACTGTCTCCACCCTGCTGCTGGTCTCTGGACCACTGTCTCCATCCTGCTGCTGGTCTCTGGACCACTGTCTCCATCCTGCTGCTGGTCTCTGGACCACTGTCTCCATCCTGCTGGTCTCTGGACCACTGTCTCCACCCTGCTGCTGGTCTCTGGACCACTGTCTCCACCCTCATCCTGCTACTTCTGTTGCATAAAGACAAAAAAACATATTCTGTGTAGAAATGAAGAAGGAATGGATTCATTCCTGGGGTGTAAATTAGCAAGAATTCAACAAGGGTATTGCTTCTTTCGAACAATGTTGCTTCCATAGAAGTAAAAATATTTACCTGAGTAAGAGTAAAACATGATCTAGAAAAAAAAACTACTGAAATGCTGTGTAGCCTAACATCTGATTTTATTAATCAAATAACTTTTGTCAAGCTTGTGTTAAAAAAAAAAAAAGATTGTCCCGCTTGATAGGACTGGTAGAGCAACAGAGGACGCGAGGCCAACTCAGCTTCTTTGAAAACTTTATTTTGAAGTTTCAGCAGGTGGAAAACCTTAAAGAAAAGAAATTAAATATAAAAAAAAAAAAAAAATTAGAAAATAGTTTTTACCTCATTGTTTTTACCTCATATTTATATATATATATATATATATTTCTATTTATATTTTTAACTGTGTATTTATTTCTTTGTGTTTTTATAAACTTTTTAAATAATAGAAAGCATAAAAATTTTAGTCATGAAATCAGATTGATTTTAATTCTGTCTTAATATATAATCTTAATGTTTTTATCTAATTTAAATTTTTAATTGTTTTAAACTTAAATTTTTAGCAATTTTTTTTAGCCATTCATGCATTACATGCTCTTAGCTTAAACAAAGTATTTATATATTTCACTTTACATTTGTTTTCAACTTCAGGTCTTTTACCATCTTTTTTTTAAATATTTACAATGTTTACAATGTTTACAAATCAAAGTTTTTAGCTCGTACTGTTTTTAACTACTGTACTTAAGTTACTAAAGATACATATTTATAACTAGCCAAACTAAACATAGCCTCTCCCACTCTATCAGGCAAATAATGTTGCTGGCTGTGACCCACAAACAATTTACCCATGGCATCACAGGCCTTTAGTTTCTTATAAATAAATTAACTTTTAACTTTTTAACTTAAAAGACTTTTAGAATCAAGTTCCCTCAATGTATTATTTCAAAAATAGACTTTAAATGAAAACTCCAAACTCACCAGCCATGTCTCTGTGCTCACCCAAGTATTCATTGGTGTTTACAGACACACCTGGTTTCTCTTACCTATTAGTGATTGGGAGCATTCAGAGCCAGCTAACCTTCTGTTGGAGCTCCATCTGGTTGCCATAAGGGCTCACTACACTATATGTTTTAAGGTGAGATGGTGTAGACAGGGGCAGCACGGTGGCGCAGTGGTTAGCACTGGTTCGATCCTTGGCTGGTTTGGTCAGTGGCCTTTCTGTGTGGAGTTTGCATGTTCTCCCTGTGTATGCGTGGGTTCTCTCCAGGTTCTCCGGCTTCCTCCCACCATCCAAACACATGCATGATAGGTTAATTGGTCACTCTAAATTGCCCCTAGGAGTGAGTGTGGTTGTTCATCTCTCTGTGTGGCCCTGCAATGGACTGGCGAGCTGTCCAGGCTGTACCCTGCCTGTCGCCCAAAGCCGGCTGGGATAGGCTCCAGATTCCCCACAAGCTGAATTGGAATAAGCGGTTTGGAAAATGAATGAATGGTGTAGACAGGTGAGAAATGGTGTAGACAGTTAAAAGATAAAGAAGAGACATCTTCTTTGCCATGACAACCTTATCAAAATCATTCATTCAATAACCAGTAGTCGTGAAACTCATTTACTTTAACTACCACAAAACCTATTTAAATATTTACAAATATAACAGTCTAAAGGAAGACAAATAAATTTATATTATTTTCTACCCAGAAGTGAGTCATCTCAGAGCAGCCTACTTGAGTAATAGCAGCTTATTATTACTTTAGAATAATAATTCCTAAGTAAAAACATTTTTCCAACAAAATAACTCCCAAGAGTACTATTTCCCAAAGACTTTATTAAAGTAAATGTAGATGCTACTGCCTCTGCCTTAACAAGGTAGCTCAGTTTAATTAACATCTATGTGTCATCTTTTAAAATCCACATGGTGACATAAACATTAGAGAACTTCTCTGTTTCGGCTGAACAGCGTCTACATTCAGCAGCAAGAATCTTCTGACTAGGTTTGTTTCAAGGAAACTATCTTAGTTTTTGTCTCTTAGCGGGTTTGGTTAAGATGTTAGAAGATGGGCTCAACACCAAAGACAGGCTTCTCTGTTACCACACGGTGTTTGTTATTAGCCACCGTAGCTTGGCCTGCTCGATGCGTTTAGGTGCGGCATGGAAAAACATGTTTCAGCATGTAAAAAAAGTAATTAAGTGGTTATAATTGGCTGTAAAAAAGTGTGGGGGGACAGAGGACAGAGGTGCGGGGGACATGACCCCCGTGTACCCCGCGTCCGCTACGCCCATGGCGAGTAGTAACAGTTTATTCACAAAAGAAGAAGGTGTCGCTGAGACAACGAAATGAAACTAGAATGTTCTTCCTCGTCTGTTCAGAAGAGAGACGAGGATCTTGTGGTGCGTGCTGGCTGGTACGCAGTGAGGACTGCCATCAGCAGCAAAACCACACTGAGAGAGAGATGGCTGGCTGTGATATAGGGCTGTGAGCAGGTGAGAGGTGAGGTGATAAGCCGGTGCACAGGTGTTTGGTATCAGGCTGCAGACTGGTGATTAGTAGGCTGGTGATGCAGAGTGTTGGAGGGAAGGAGGAGAGGACTTTGCAGTACCCCCCCCGCCCCCTTGAGGCACACCTCCGAGGGAGCCTTGTTGCCAGCCGGGAGGATGGCCCCGAAGCCAGCTTGTCCAGGTGAGCGTGGGGGAATTTCGCTAAAAGGGTGTGGTCCAAGACATCCTCCCTGGACACCCAGCTCCTCTCCTCTGGGCCATACCCTTCCCATTCCACCAGATACTGGAGACGAGCCTGCAGGTGCCTGGAATCCAGAATCTCTTAAACGAGGTAGGGAGGAGACCCATCGATGTCCAGGGCTAGCGGAGGTGTCTCCAAAGGCACTCCATCAGCTAACGGGCCAGGAACCACTGGCCTGAGGAGAGATATGTGAAATGTAGGTGAGATCCTGTAATGTGAGGGCAGTTGCAAAGTCACTGAGACCTCATTAACCCTCCAGAGAATCTTAAAGGGTCTTATGAACCACGGGCTCAGCTTTCTGCAAGGCAGGCGGAGATCTCTGGTGGGCAACCACACCCTATCCCCAGGCTGATAATTAGGAGTGTCCCAGTGGCGGAGATCGGCTGCCATCTTCTGTGTGCGTAGGGCCCTGCAAACGTGGACTTGTGTTTCTGCTCAGACTCGTTCTGCCTTCTTGAACCAGTCGTCAACCGACTGTACACCAGTGGCCATGGTGTTCCAAGGACGGAAGGAAGGCTGGTATCCAAGGACACACTGAAAAGGGGAGAGCTTAGTGGAAGCATTGCGGAGTGAATTTTGCGCATAAAGTAAGAATTTGGCCCAGTCCTGCTGACGGTTGGGGTAGTGTGTCCGGAGAAACCTTCCCAGTTCCTGAATTGTGCGCTCTGCCTGCTTGCCCTTTGGATGAAAAGCCGATGTGAGGCTGGCCTTCACCCCGAGCTTGCCAAGGAAGGCTTTCCACACTTCAAAGATGAACTGAGGCCCTCGGTTACCTGTGTGAAGGTGGAAGGTCCGTGATAAAGTCCCCAGCCAGATGAGACCAGGGTCATTGTGGTACAGGCAAGGGCAACAACTTCCCTGCAGGTGGCTGACGAGGAGACTTTGTTGTGGCACAAAGTGCACATAACATCACATACCTCCTGACATCCTGGACTAGGTGGGGCCACCAGTAGTGTGTGGGTGGTACGCCGGATGTCAGTATGTCCGGAAGCCAGGGAAGTGTGTGCCCACAGTATTAACTGGTTCCGGAGTGTTGTAGGTACAAACTGTCTTCTGTCTGGGCAGGAGGCTGGTTCTGGCTCGAGCCGAAGGGCCGCTTGTATCTCCCTATTAAAGGTCAATGCTATGGGGGCCACCACCATGTTTGGAGGAATGATGGGAGTGCTTTCTTGTCCCACAGTATCGTTGTCATGCAGGTGGGAAAGGGCATCCGCTTTACCGTTTTTGGTTCCTGGCCATTAAGAAATGACAAAGTCAAAAACGAGTAAAGAAAAGTGTCCACCTGACTTGGCAAGTGTTCATCCGTTTTGCTGCCCGAATGTACTCCAGGTTGCAGTGGTCTGTGAGCACAGTAAATGGGTATGCGGCACCCTCTAGCCAGCACCAGCTTTACTGCCAGCAGCTCCTTGTTGCCCAAATCATAGTTTCTTTCTGCTTGGGCTAATTTCTTGGAAAAGAAAGCACACGGATGGAGTTTAGCTGGCTCACCTGATTGTTGCGACAGAACTGGTATCCTAAGCATCAACCTCTACTACAAAAGCTTGTTTTGGATTGGGGAGCTGCAGAGGTGGTGCTGTTGTGAACTTGGCCTTCAGGGCATCAAAGGCATTTTGAGCCTCAGGTGTCCAGCGCAGCTTAGTGGGCTTTCCTTGCAGTAAAGCCAAGAGAGGGGCAGCGACAGAGCTGAAGTTCTGGATGAAGCGCTGATAGAAATTGGCAAAACCCAGGAAGCGTTGGAGGTGACTCCACCACCTCCTCGCTTGTTTAAACGACTCCACCACCTCCTCGCGGGTGTAAACGACTCCACCACCTCCTCGCGGGTGTAAACGACTCGTCCACCTCCTCGCGGGTGTAAACGACTCCTCCACCTCCTCGCGGGTGTAAACGACTCCTCCACCTCCTCGCGGATGTAAACGACTCCACCACCTCCTCGCCGGCGTAAACGACTCCTCCACCTCCTCGCGGGTGTAAACGACTCGTCCATCTCCTCGCGGGTGTAAACGACTCGTCCACCTCCTCGCGGGTGTAAACGACTCCTCCACCTCCTCCCGGGTGTAAACGACTCCACCACCTCCTCGCGGGTGTAAACGACTCCACCACCTCCTCGCGGGTGTAAACGACTCCACAACCTCCTAGCGGGTGTAAACGACTCCTCCACCTCCTCGTGGGTGTAAACGACTCCTCCACCTCCTCGCGGATGTAAACGACTCCACCACCTCCTCGCCGGCGTAAACGACTCCTCCACCTCCTCCCGGGTGTAAACGACTCCTCCACCTCCTCCCGGGTGTAAACGACTCCTCCACCTCCTCGCGGGTGTAAACGACTCGTCCACCTCCTCGCGGGTGTAAACGACTCCACCACCTCCTCGCGGGTGTAAACGACTCCTCCACCTCCTCCCGGGTGTAAACGACTCCACCACCTCCTCGCAGGTGTAAACGACTCCTCCACCTCCTGCCGGGTGTAAACGACTCCACCACCTCCTCGCTTGTTTAAACGACTCCACCACCTCCTCGCGGGTGTAAACGACTCCACCACCTCCTCGCGGGTGTAAACGACTCCTCCACCTCCTCGCTTGTTTAAACGACTCCACCACCTCCTCGCGGGTGTAAACGACTCCACCACCTCCTCGCGGGTGTAAACGACTCCACCACCTCCTCGCAGGTGTAAACGACTCCACCACCTCCTCGCAGGTGTAAATGACTCCTCCACCTCCTCGCGGGTGTAAACGACTCCTCCACCTCCTCCCGGGTGTAAACAACTCCTCCACCTCCTCGCGGGTGTAAACGACTCCACCACCTCCTCACCAGTGTAAATGACTCCTCCACCTCCTCGCGGGTGTAAACGACTCGTCCACCTCCTCGCGGGTGTAAACGACTCCACCACCTCCTCGCGGGTGTAAACGACTCCTCCACCTCCTCCCGGGTGTAAACGACTCCACCACCTCCTCCCGGGTGTAAACGACTCCTCCACCTCCTCCCGGGTGTAAACGACTCCACCACCTCCTCGCGGGTGTAAACAACTCCTCCACCTCGCGCGTGTAAACGACTCCACCACCTCCTCGCGGGTGTAAACGACTCCTCCACCTCCCCGCTGGTGTAAACGACTCCTCCACCTCCTCGCTTGTTTAAACAACTCCACCATCTCCTCGCGGGTGTAAACGACTCCTCCACCTCCTCCGGGGTGTAAACGACTCCTCCACCTCCTCGCTGGTGTAAACGACTCCTCCACCTCCTCCCGGGTGTAAACAACTCCTCCACCTCCTCGCGGGTGTAAACGACTCCACCACCTCCTCACCAGTGTAAACGACTCGTCCACCTTCTCGCGGGTGTAAACGACTCGTCCACCTCCTCGCTTGTTTAAACGACTCCACCACCTCCTCGCGGGTGTAAACGACTCCACCACCTCCTCGCGGGTGTAAACGACTCCACCACCTCCTCGCAGGTGTAAATGACTCCTCCACCTCCTCGCGGGTGTAAACGACTCCTCCACCTCGTTGCGGGTGTAAACGACTCCTCCACCTCCTCCCGGGTGTAAACAACTCCTCCACCTCCTCGCGGGTGTAAACGACTCCACCACCTCCTCACCAGTGTAAATGACTCGTCCACCTCCTCGCGGGTGTAAACGACTCGTCCACCTCCTCGCGGGTGTAAACGACTCCACCACCTCCTCGCGGGTGTAAACGACTCCTCCACCTCCTCCCGGGTGTAAACGACTCCACCACCTCCTCGCGGGTGTAAACAACTCCTCCACCTCGCGGGTGTAAACGACTCCACCACCTCCTCGCGGGTGTAAACGACTCCACCACCTCCTCGCGGGTGTAAACGACTCCACCACCTCCTCGCGGGTGTAAACGACTCCTCCACCTCCTCGCTGGTGTAAACGACTCCTCCACCTCCTCGCTTGTTTAAACAACTCCACCACCTCCTCGGGGGTGTAAACGACTCCTCCACCTCCTCCGGGGTGTAAACGACTCCTCCACCTCCTCGCTGGTGTAAACGACTCCTCCACCTCCTCCCGGGTGTAAACGACTCCTCCACCTCCTCGCGGGTGTAAACGACTCCACCACCTCCTCACCAGTGTGAACGACTCGTCCACCTTCTCGCGGGTGTAAACGACTCGTCCACCTCCTCGCGGGTGTAAACGACTCCACCACCTCCTCGCGGGTGTAAACGACTCCTCCACCTCCTCCCGGGTGTAAACGACTCCACCACCTCCTCGCGGGTGTAAACAACTCCTCCACCTCGCGGGTGTAAACGACTCCACCACCTCCTCGCGGGTGTAAACGACTCCACCACCTCCTCGCTTGTTTAAACAACTCCACCATCTCCTCGCGGGTGTAAACGACTCCTCCACCTCCTCCGGGGTGTAAACGACTCCTCCACCTCCTCGCTGGTGTAAACGACTCCTCCACCTCCTCCCGGGTGTAAACGACTCCTCCACCTCCTCGCGGGTGTAAACGACTCCACCACCTCCTCACCAGTGTAAACGACTCGTCCACCTTCTCGCGGGTGTAAACGACTCGTCCACCTCCTCGCTTGTTTAAACGACTCCACCACCTCCTCGCGGGTGTAAACGACTCCACCACCTCCTCGCGGGTGTAAACGACTCCACCACCTCCTCGCAGGTGTAAATGACTCCTCCACCTCCTCGCGGGTGTAAACGACTCCTCCACCTCGTTGCGGGTGTAAACGACTCCTCCACCTCCTCCCGGGTGTAAACAACTCCTCCACCTCCTCGCGGGTGTAAACGACTCCACCACCTCCTCACCAGTGTAAATGACTCGTCCACCTCCTCGCGGGTGTAAACGACTCGTCCACCTCCTCGCGGGTGTAAACAACTCCTCCACCTCGCGGGTGTAAACGACTCCACCACCTCCTCGCGGGTGTAAACGACTCCACCACCTCCTCGCGGGTGTAAACGACTCCACCACCTCCTCGCGGGTGTAAACGACTCCTCCACCTCCTCGCTGGTGTAAACGACTCCTCCACCTCCTCGCTTGTTTAAACAACTCCACCACCTCCTCGCGGGTGTAAACGACTCCTCCACCTCCTCCGGGGTGTAAACGACTCCTCCACCTCCTCGCTGGTGTAAACGACTCCTCCACCTCCTCCCGGGTGTAAACGACTCCTCCACCTCCTCGCGGGTGTAAACGACTCCACCACCTCCTCACCAGTGTGAACGACTCGTCCACCTTCTCGCGGGTGTAAACGACTCGTCCACCTCCTCGCGGGTGTAAACGACTCCACCACCTCCTCACGGGTGTAAACGACTCGTCCACGTCCTCGCGGGTGTAAATGACTCCTCCACCTCCTCGCGGGTGTAAACGACTCCACCACCTCCTCGCGGGTGTAAACGACTCCACCACCTCCTCGCGGGTGTAAACGACTCCTCCACCTCCTCCCGGGTGTAAACGACTCCTTCACCTCCTCCCGGGTGTAAACGACTCCTCCACCTCCTCGCGGGTGTAAACGACTCCACCACCTCCTCGCGGGTGTAAACGACTCCACCACCTCCTCGCGGGTGTAAACGACTCCACCACCTCCTCGCAGGTGTAAACGACTCCACCACCTCCTCGCGGGTGTAAACGACTCCTCCACCTCCTCGCGGGTGTAAACGACTCCTCCACCTCCTCGTGGGTGTAAACGACTCCACCACCTCCTCGCAGGTGTAAATGACTCCACCACCTCCTCGCAGTCGTAAACGACTCCTCCACCTCCTCGCGGGTGTAAACGACTCCTCCACCTCCTCGCGGATGTAAACGACTCCACCACCTCCTCGCCGGCGTAAACGACTCCTCCACCTCCTCCCGGGTGTAAACGACTCCTCCACCTCCTCCCGGGTGTAAACGACTCCTCCACCTCCTCGCGGGTGTAAACGACTCCTCCACCTCCTCGCGGGTGTAAACGACTCCTCCACCTCGTTGCGGGTGTAAACGACCCCTCCACCTCCTCCCGGGTGTAAACGACTCCTCCACCTCCTCGCGGGTGTAAACGACTCGTCCACCTCCTCGCGGGTGTAAACGACTCCACCACCTCCTTGCGGGTGTAAACGACTCCACCACCTCCTCGCGGGTGTAAACGACTCCTCCACCTCCTCCCGGGTGTAAACGACTCCACCACCTCCTCACGGGTGTAAACGACTCCACCACCTCCTCGCGGGTGTAAACGACTCCACAACCTCCTCGCGGGTGTAAATGACTCCACCACCTCCTCGCAGTCGTAAACGACTCCTCCACCTCCTCGCGGGTGTAAACGACTCCTCCACCTCCTCGCGGATGTAAACGACTCCACCACCTCCTCGCCGGCGTAAACGACTCCTCCACCTCCTCCCGGGTGTAAACGACTCCTCCACCTCTTCCCGGGTGTAAACGACTCCTCCACCTCCTCGCGGGTGTAAACGACTCCACCACCTCCTCGCGGGTGTAAACGACTCCACCACCTCCTCGCGGGTGTAAACGACTCCTCCACATCCTCCCTGGTGTAAACGACTCCTCCACCTCCTCGCTTGTTTAAACAACTCCACCACCTCCTCGCGGGTGTAAACGACTCCTCCACCTCCTCCGGGGTGTAAACGACTCCTCCACCTCCTCGCTGGTGTAAACGACTCCTCAACCTCCTCCCGGGTGTAAACGACTCCTCCACCTCCTCGCGCGTGTAAACGACTCCACTGCCTCCTCACCAGTGTAAACGACTCGTCCACCTTCTCGCGGGTGTAAACGACTCGTCCACCTCCTCGCGGGTGTAAACGACTCCTCCACCTCCTCACGAGTGTAAACGACTCGTCCACCTCCTCGCGGGTGTAAATGACTCCTCCACCTCCTCGCGGGTGTAAACGACTCCACCACCTCCTCGCGGGTGTAAACGACTCCTCCACCTCCTCCCGGGTGTAAACGACTCCACCACCTCCTCCCGGGTGTAAACGACTCCTCCACCTCCTCCCAGGTGTAAACGACTCCTCCACCTCCTCGCGGGTGTAAACGACTCCACCACCTCCTCGCGGGTGTAAACGACTCCACCACCTCCTCCCGGGTGTAAACGACTCCACCACCTCCTCACGGGTGTAAACGACTCCTCCACCTCCTCGTGGGTGTAAATGACTCCACCACCTCCTCGCAGGTGTAAATGACTCCACCACCTCCTCGCAGGTGTAAACGACTCCTCCACCTCCTCGCGGGTGTAAACGACTCCTCCACCTCCTCGCGGATGTAAACGACTACACCACCTTCTCGCCAGCGTAAACGACTCCTCCACCTCCTCCCGGGTGTAAACGACTCCTCCACCTCCTCGCGGGTGTAAACGACTCGTCCACCTCCTCGCGGGTGTAAACGACTCCACCACCTCCTCGCGGGTGTAAACGACTCCTCCACCTCCTCCCGGGTGTAAACGACTCCACCACCTCCTCGCAGGTGTAAACGACTCCTCCACCTCCTCGCGGGTGTAAACGACTCCTCCACCTCCTCCCGGGTGTAAACAACTCCACCACCTCCTCGCTTGTTTAAACGACTCCACCACCTCCTCGCGGGTGTAAACGACTCTACCACCTCCTCGCGGGTGTAAACGACTCCTCCACCTCCTCGCTTGTTTAAACGACTCCACCACCTCCTCGCGGGTGTAAACGACTCCACCACCTCCTCGCAGGTGTGAACGACTCCACCACCTCCTCGCGGGTGTAAACGACTCCTCCACCTCGTTGCGGGTGTAAACGACTCCTCAACCTCCTCCCGGGTGTAAACAACTCCTCCACCTCCTCGCGGGTGTAAACGACTCCACCACCTCCTCACCAGTGTAAATGACTCGTCCACCTCCTCGCGGGTGTAAACGACTCGTCCACCTCCTCGCGGGTGTAAACGACTCCACCACCTCCTCGCGGGTGTAAATGACTCCTCCACCTCCTCCCGGGTGTAAACGACTCCACCACCTCCTCGCGGGTGTAAACGACTCCTCCACGTCCTCGCTGGTGTAAACGACTCCTCCACCTCCTCGCTTGTTTAAACAACTCCACCACCTCCTCACCAGTGTAAATGACTCGTCCACCTCCTCGCGGGTGTAAATGACTCGTCCACCTCCTCGCGGGTGTAAACGACTCCTCCACCTCCTCCCGGGTGTAAACGACTCCACCACCTCCTCACCAGTGTAAATGACTCGTCCACCTCCTCGCGGGTGTAAACGACTCCACCACCTCCTCGCGGGTGTAAATGACTCCTCCACCTCCTCGCAGGTGTAAACGACTCCTCCACCTCCTCGCGGGTGTAAACGGCTCCTCCACCTCCTCGCTTGTTTAAACGACTCCTCCACCTCCTCGCGGGTGTAAACGACTCGTCCACCTCCTCGCGGGTGTAAACGACTCCACCACCTCCTCGCGGGTGTAAACGACTCCTCCACCTCCTCCCGGGTGTAAACGACTCCACCACCTCCTCGCAAGTGTAAACGACTCCTCCACCTCCTCGCGGGTGTAAACGACTCCTCCACCTCCTCCCGGGTGTAAACAACTCCACCACCTCCTCGCTTGTTTAAACGACTCCACCACCTCCTCGCGGGTGTAAACGACTCTACCACCTCCTCGCGGGTGTAAACGACTCCTCCACCTCCTCGCTTGTTTAAACGACTCCACCACCTCCTCGCGGGTGTAAACGACTCCACCACCTCCTCGCAGGTGTGAACGACTCCACCACCTCCTCGCGGGTGTAAACGACTCCTCCACCTCGTTGCGGGTGTAAACGACTCCTCCACCTCCTCCCGGGTGTAAACAACTCCTCCACCTCCTCGCGGGTGTAAACGACTCCACCACCTCCTCACCAGTGTAAATGACTCGTCCACCTCCTCGCGGGTGTAAACGACTCGTCCACCTCCTCGCGGGTGTAAACGACTCCACCACCTCCTCGCGGGTGTAAATGACTCCTCCACCTCCTCCCGGGTGTAAACGACTCCACCACCTCCTCGCGGGTGTAAACGACTCCTCCACGTCCTCGCTGGTGTAAACGACTCCTCCACCTCCTCACTTGTTTAAACAACTCCACCACCTCCTCACCAGTGTAAATGACTCGTCCACCTCCTCGCGGGTGTAAATGACTCGTCCACCTCCTCGCGGGTGTAAACGACTCCTCCACCTCCTCCCGGGTGTAAACGACTCCACCACCTCCTCACCAGTGTAAATGACTCGTCCACCTCCTCGCGGGTGTAAACGACTCTACCACCTCCTCGCGGGTGTAAATGACTCCTCCACCTCCTCGCAGGTGTAAACGACTCCTCCACCTCCTCGCGGGTGTAAACGACTCCTCCACCTCCTCGCTTGTTTAAACGACTCCACCACCTCCTCGCGGGTGTAAACGACTCCACCACCTCCTCGCAGGTGTAAACGACTCCACCACCTCCTCGCAGGTGTAAATGACTCCTCCACCTCCTCGCGGGTGTAAACGACTCCTCCACCTCGTTGCGGGTGTAAACGACTCCTCCACCTCCTCCCGGGTGTAAACAACTCCTCCACCTCCTCGCTGGTGTAAACGACTCCACCACCTCGTTGCGGGTGTAAACGACTCCTCCACCTCCTCCCGGGTGTAAACGACTCCTCCACCTCCTCGTGGGTGTAAACGACTCCACCACCCCCTTACCAGTGTAAATGACTCGTCCACCTCCTCGCGGGTGTAAACGACTCGTCCACCTCCTCGCTTGTTTAAACGACTCCACCACCTCCTCGCGGGTGTAAACGACTCTTCCACCTCCTCGCGAGTGTAAACGACTCCTCCACCTCCTCGCTTGTTTAAACGACTCCACCACCTCCTCGCGGGTGTAAACGACTCCACCACCTCCTCGCAGGTGTAAACGACTCCACCACCTCCTCGCAGGTGTAAATGACTCCTCCACCTCCTCGCGGGTGTAAACGACTCCTCCACCTCGTTGCGGGTGTAAACGACTCCTCCACCTCCTCCCGGGTGTAAACAACTCCTCCACCTCCTCGCGGGTGTAAACGACTCCACCACCTCCTCACCAGTGTAAATGACTCGTCCACCTCCTCGCGGGTGTAAACGACTCGTCCACCTCCTCGCTGGTGTAAACGACTCCACCACCTCCTCGCGGGTGTAAATGACTCCTCCACCTCCTCCGGGGTGTAAACGACTCCACCACCTCCTCGCGGGTGTAAACGACTCCTCCACGTCCTCGCTGGTGTAAACGACTCCTCCACCTCCTCGCTTGTTTAAACAACTCCACCACCTCCTCGCGGGTGTAAACGACTCCTCCACCTCCTCCGGGGTGTAAACGACTCCACCACCTCCTCGCAGTCGTAAACGACTCCTCCACCTCGCGGGTGTAAACGACTCCTCCACCTCCTCGCGGATGTAAACGACTCCACCACCTCCTCGCCGGCGTAAACGACTCCTCCACCTCCTCCCGGGTGTAAACGACTCCTCCACCTCCTCCCAGGTGTAAACGACTCCTCCACCTCCTCGCGGGTGTAAACGACTCGTCCACCTCCTCGCGGGTGTAAACGACTCCACCACCTCCTCGCGGGTGTAAACGACTCCACCACCTCCTCGCGGGTGTAAACGACTCCTCCACATCCTCCCTGGTGTAAACGACTCCTCCACCTCCTCGCTTGTTTAAACTACTCCACCACCTCCTCGCGGGTGTAAACGACTCCTCCACCTCCTCCGGGGTGTAAACGACTCCTCCACCTCCTCGCTGGTGTAAACGACTCCTCAACCTCCTCCCGGGTGTAAACGACTCCTCCACCTCCTCGCGGGTGTAAACGACTCCACCACCTCCTCACCAGTGTAAACGACTCGTCCACCTTCTCGCGGGTGTAAACGACTCGTCCACCTCCTCGCGGGTGTAAATGACTCCTCCACCTCCTCGCGGGTGTAAACGACTCCACCACCTCCTCGCGGGTGTAAACGACTCCTCCACCTCCTCCCGGGTGTAAACGACTCCACCACCTCCTCCTGGGTGTAAACGACTCCTCCACCTCCTCCCAGGTGTAAACGACTCCTCCACCTCCTCGCGGGTGTAAACGACTCCACCACCTCCTCGCGGGTGTAAACGACTCCACCACCTCCTCCCGGGTGTAAACGACTCCACCACCTCCTCACGGGTGTAAACGACTCCACCACCTCCTCGCGGGTGTAAACGACTCCACAACCTCCTCGCGGGTGTAAACGACTCCTCCACCTCCTCGTGGGTGTAAATGACTCCACCACCTCCTCGCAGGTGTAAACGACTCCACCACCTCCTCGCGGGTGTAAACGAACCCTCCACCTCCTCGCGGGTGTAAACGACTCCTCCACCTCCTCGCGGATGTAAACGACTCCACCACCTTCTCGCCGGCGTAAACGACTCCTCCACCTCCTCCCGGGTGTAAACGACTCCTCCACCTCCTCCCGGGTGTAAACGACTCCTCCACCTCCTCGCGGGTGTAAACGACTCGTCCACCTCCTCGCGGGTGTAAACGACTCCACCACCTCCTCGCGGGTGTAAACGACTCCTCCACCTCCTCCCGGGTGTAAACGACTCCACCACCTCCTCGCAGGTGTAAACGACTCCTCCACCTCCTCGCGGGTGTAAACGACTCCTCCACCTCCTCCCGGGTGTAAACAACTCCACCACCTCCTCGCTTGTTTAAACGACTCCACCACCTCCTCGCGGGTGTAAACGACTCTACCACCTCCTTCGCGGGTGTAAACGACTCCACCACCTCCTCGCAGGTGTAAACGACTCCACCACCTCCTCGCAGGTGTAAATGACTCCTCCACCTCCTCGCGGGTGTAAACGACTCCTCCACCTCGTTGCGGGTGTAAACGACTCCTCCACCTCCTCCCGGGTGTAAACAACTCCTCCACCTCCTCGCGGGTGTAAACGACTCCACCACCTCCTCACCAGTGTAAATGACTCGTCCACCTCCTCGCGGGTGTAAATGACTCCTCCACCTCCTCGCGGGTGTAAACGACTCCTCCACCTCGTTGCGGGTGTAAACGACTCCTCCACCTCCTCCCGGGTGTAAACAACTCCTCCACCTCCTCGCGGGTGTAAACGACTCTATCACCTCCTCACCAGTGTAAATGACTCGTCCACCTCCTCGCGGGTGTAAACGACTCGTCCACCTCCTCGCGGGTGTAAACGACTCCACCACCTCCTCGCGGGTGTAAATGACTCCTCCACCTCCTCCCGGGTGTAAACGACTCCACCACCTCCTCGCGGGTGTAAACGACTCCTCCACGTCCTCGCTGGTGTAAACGACTCCTCCACCTCCTCGCTTGTTTAAACAACTCCACCACCTCCTCGCGGGTGTAAACGACTCCTCCACCTCCTCCGGGGTGTAAACGACTCCTCCACCTCCTCGCTGGTGTAAACGACTCCTCCACCTCCTCCCGGGTGTAAACGACTCCTCCACCTCCTCGCTTGTTTAAACAACTCCACCACCTCCTCGCGGGTGTAAACGACTCCTCCACCTCCTCCGGGGTGTAAACGACTCCTCCACCTCCTCGCTGGTGTAAACGACTCCTCCACCTCCTCCCGGGTGTAAACGACTCCTCCACCTCCTCGCGGGTGTAAACGACTCCACCACCTCCTCACCAGTGTAAACGACTCGTCCACCGTCTCGCGGGTGTAAACGACTCGTCCACCTCCTCGCGGGTGTAAACGACTCCTCCACCTCCTCACGGGTGTAAACGACTTGTCCACCTCCTCGCGGGTGTAAATGACTCCTCCACCTCCTCGCGGGTGTAAACGACTCCACCACCTTCTCGAGGGTGTAAACGACTCCACCACCTCCTCGCGGGTGTAAACGACTCCACCACCTCCTCGCAGGTGTAAACGACTCCACCACCTCCTCGCAGGTGTAAATGACTCCTCCACCTCCTCGCGGGTGTAAACGACTCCTCCACCTCGTTGCGGGTGTAAACGACTCCTCCACCTCCTCCCGGGTGTAAACGACTCCTCCACCTCCTCGCGGGTGTAAACGACTCCACCACCCCCTCACCAGTGTAAATGACTCGTCCACCTCCTCGCGGGTGTAAACGACTCGTCCACCTCCTCGCTTGTTTAAACGACTCCACCACCTCCTCGCGGGTGTAAACGACTCTACCACCTCCTCGCGGGTGTAAACGACTCCTCCACCTCCTCGCTTGTTTAAACGACTCCACCACCTCCTCGCGGGTGTAAACGACTCCACCACCTCCTCGCGGGTGTAAACGACTCCTCCACGTCCTCGCTGGTGTAAACGACTCCTCCACCTCCTCGCATGTTTAAACAACTCCACCACCTCCTCGCGGGTGTAAACGACTCCTCCACCTCCTCCGGGGTGTAAACGACTCCTCCACCTCCTCGCTGGTGTAAACGACTCCTCCACCTCCTCCCGGGTGTAAACGACTCCTCCACCTCCTCGCGGGTGTAAACGACTCCACCACCTCCTCACCAGTGTAAACGACTCGTCCACCGTCTCGCGGGTGTAAACGACTCGGCCACCTCCTCGCGGGTGTAAACGACTCCTCCACCTCCTCACGGGTGTAAACGACTTGTCCACTCCTCGCGGGTGTAAATGACTCCTCCACCTCCTCGCGGGTGTAAACGATTCCACCACCTTCTCGCGGGTGTAAACGACTCCACCACCTCCTCGCGGGTGTAAACGACTCCACCACCTCCTCGCGGGTGTAAACGACTCCACCACCTCCTCGCAGGTGTAAATGACTCCTCCACCTCCTCGCGGGTGTAAACGACTCCTCCACCTCGTTGCGGGTGTAAACAACTCCTCCACCTCCTCCCGGGTGTAAACGACTCCTCCACCTCCTCGCGGGTGTAAACGACTCCACCACCTCCTCACCAGTGTAAATGACTCGTCCACCTTCTCGCGGGTGTAAACGACTCGTCCACCTCCTCGCGGGTGTAAACGACTCCTCCACCTCCTCCCGGGTGTAAACGACTCCACCACCTCCTCACGGGTGTAAACGACTCCACCACCTCCTCGCGGGTGTAAACGACTCCACAACCTCCTCGCGGGTGTAAACGACTCCTCCACCTCCTCGTGGGTGTAAACGACTCCACCACCTCCTCGCAGGTGTAAATGACTCCACCACCTCCTCGCAGGTGTAAACGACTCCTCCACCTCCTCGCGGGTGTAAACGACTCCTCCACCTCCTCGCGGATGTAAACGACTCCACCACCTCCTCGCCGGCGTAAACGACTCCTCCACCTCCTCCCGGGTGTAGACGACTCCTCCACCTCCTCTCGGGTGTAAACGACTCCTCCACCTCCTCGCGGGTGTAAACGACTCGTCCACCTCCTCGCGGGTGTAAACGACTCCACCACCTCCTCGCGGGTGTAAACGACTCCTCCACCTCCTCGCGGGTGTAAACGACTCGTCCACCTCCTCGCGGGTGTGAACGACTCCACCACCTCCTCGCGGGTGTAAACGACTCCTCCACCTCCTCCCGGGTGTAAACGACTCCACCACCTCCTCGCTTGTTTAAACGACTCCACCACCTCCTCGCGGGTGTAAACGACTCCACCACCTCCTCGCTGGTGTAAACGACTCCTCCACCTCCTCGCTTGTTTAAACGACCCCACCACCTCCTTGCGGGTGTAAACGACTCCACCACCTCCTCACGGGTGTAAACGACTCCACCACCTCCTCGCGGGTGTAAACGACTCCTCCACCTCCTCCCGGGTGTAAACGACTCCTCCACCTCCTCCCGGGTGTAAACGACTCCTCCACCTCCTCGCGGGTGTAAACGACTCCACCACCTCCTCGCGGGTGTAAACGACTCCACCACCTCCTCGCGGGTGTAAACAACTCCTCCACCTCGCGGGTGGAAACGACTCCACCACCTCCTCGTAGGTGTAAACGACTCCACCACCTCCTCGCGGGTGTAAACGACTCCTCCACCTCCTCGCGGGTGTAAACGACTCCACCACCTCCTCGTGGGTGTAAACGACTCCACCACCTCCTCGCGGGTGTAAACGACTCCTCCACCTCCTCGCGGGTGTAAACGACTCCACCACCTCCTCGTGGGTGTAAACGACTCCACCACCTCCTCGTGGGTGTAAACGACTCCACCACCTCCTCGCGGGTGTAAACGACTCCTCCACCTCCTCGCGGGTGTAAACGACTCCACCACCTCCTCGTGGGTGTAAACGACTCCACCACCTTCTCGTGGGTGTAACCGACTCCACCACCTCCTCGCAGGTGTAAACGACTCCTCCACCTCCTCGCGGGTGTAAACGACTCCTCCACCTCCTAGCGGATGTAAACGACTCCTCCACCTCCTCCCGGGTGTAAACGACTCCACCACCTCCTCGCTTGTTTAAACGACTCCACCACCTCCTCGCGGGTGTAAACGACTCCTCCACCTCCTCCGGGGTGTAAACGACTCCTCCACCTCCTCGCTGGTGTAAACGACTCCTCCACCTCCTCCCGGGTGTAAACGACTCCTCCACCTCCTCGCGGGTGTAAACGACTCCACCACCTCATCACCAGTGTAAACGACTCGTCCACCTTCTCGCGGGTGTAAACGACTCGTCCACCTCCTCGCGGGTGTAAACGACTCGTCCACCTCCTCACGGGTGTAAACGACTCGTCCACCTTCTCGCGGGTGTAAACGACTCGTCCACTTCCTCGCGGGTGTAAACGACTCGTCCACCTCCTCGCGGGTGTAAACGACTCGTCCACCTCCTCGCGGGTGTAAACGACTCGTCCACCTCCTCGCGGGTGTAAACGACTCCTCCACCTCCTCGCCGGTGTAAACGACTCGTCCACCTCCTCGCGGGTGTAAACGACTCGTCCACCTCCTCGCGGGTGTAAACGACTCCACCACCTCCTCGCGGGTGTAAACGACTCCTCAACCTCCTCCCGGGTTTAAACGACTCCACCACCTCCTCCCGGGTGTAAACGACTCCTCCACCTCCTCCCGGGTGTAAACGACTCCTCCACCTCCTCGCGGGTGTAAACGACTCCACCACCTCCTCGCGGGTGTAAACAAGTCCTCCACCTCGCGGGTGTAAACGACTCCACCACCTCCTCGCGGGTGTAAACGACTCCTCCACCTCCTCGCGGGTGTAAACGACTCCACCACCTCCTCGTGGGTGTAAACGACTCCACCACCTCCTCGTGGGTGTAAACGACTCCACCACCTCCTCGCGGGTGTAAACGACTCCTCCACCTCCTCGCGGGTGTAAACGACTCCACCACCTCCTCGTGGGTGTAAACGACTCCACCACCTTCTCGTGGGTGTAACCTACTCCACCACCTCCTCGCAGGTGTAAACGACTCCTCCACCTCCTCGTGGGTGTAAACGACTCCTCCACCTCCTCGCGGATGTAAACGACTCCTCCACCTCCTCCCGGGTGTAAACGACTCCACCACCTCCTCGCTTGTTTAAACGACTCCCCCACCACCTCGCGGGTGTAAACGACTCCACCACCTCCTCGCGGGTGTAAACGACTCCTCCACCTCCTCCGGGGTGTAAACGACTCCTCCACCTCCTCGCTGGTGTAAACGACTCCTCCACCTCCTCCCGGGTGTAAACGACTCCTCCACCTCCTCGCGGGTGTAAACGACTCCACCACCTCCTCGCGGGTGTAAACGACTCCTCCACCTCCTCGCGGGTGTAAACGACTCCTCCACCTCCTCGCGGGTGTAAACGACTCCACCACCTCCTCGCGGGTGTAAACGACTCCACCACCTCCTCGCAGGTGTAAACGACTCCACCACCTCCTCGCAGGTGTAAATGACTCCTCCACCTCCTCGCGGGTGTAAACGACTCCTCCACCTCGTTGCGGGTGTAAACGACTCCTCCACCTCCTCCCGGGTGTAAACGACTCCACCACCTCCTCGCGGGTGTAAACGACTCCACCACCTCCTGCAGGTGTAAACGACTCCACCACCTCCTCGCAGGTGTAAACGACTCCACCACCTCCTCGCAGGTGTAAACGACTCCTCCACCTCCTCGCGGGTGTAAACGACTCCTCCACCTCCTCGCGGGTGTAAACGACTCCTCCACCTCCTCGCGGGTGTAAACGACTCCACCACCTCCTCGCGGGTGTAAACGACTCCACCACCTCCTCGCAGGTGTAAACGACTCCACCACCTCCTCGCAGGTGTAAATGACTCCTCCACCTCCTCGCGGGTGTAAACGACTCCTCCACCTCGTTGCAGGTGTAAACGACTCCTCCACCTCCTCCCGGGTGTAAACGACTCCACCACCTCCTCGCGGGTGTAAACGACTCCACCACCTCCTCGCAGGTGTAAACGACTCCACCACCTCTTCACCAGTGTAAACGACTCGTCCACCTCCTCGCGGGTGTAAACGACTCCTCCACCTCCTCGCGGGTGTAAACGACTCCACCACCTCTTCACCAGTGTAAACGACTCGTCCACCTCCTCGCGGGTGTAAACGACTCGTCCACCTCCTCGCGGGTGTAAACGACTCCACCACCTCCTCGCGGGTGTAAACGACTCCTCAACCTCCTCCCGGGTGTAAACGACTCCACCACCTCCTCCCGGGTGTAAACGACTCCTCCACCTCCTCCCGGGTGTAAACGACTCCTCCACCTCCTCGCGGGTGTAAACGACTCCACCACCTCCTCGTGGGTGTAAACGACTCCACCACCTCCTCGTGGGTGTAAACGACTCCACCATCTCCTCGCAGGTGTAAACGACTCCTCCACCTCCTCGCGGGTGTAAACGACTCCACCACCTCCTCGTGGGTGTAAACGACTCCACCACCTCCTCGTGGGTGTAAACGACTCCACCACCTCCTCGCAGGTGTAAACGACTCCTCCACCTCCTCGCGGGTGTAAACGACTCCACCACCTCTTCACCAGTGTAAACGACTCGTCCACCTCCTCGCGGGTGTAAACGACTCCTCCACCTCCTCGCGGGTGTAAACGACTCCACCACCTCCTCGCGGGTGTAAACGACTCCTCAACCTTCTCCCGGGTGTAAACGACTCCTCCACCTCCTCCCGGGTGTAAACGACTCCACCACCTCCTCCCGGGTGTAAACGACTCCTCCACCTCCTCGCGGGTGTAAACGACTCCACCACCTCCTCGCGGGTGTAAACAACTCCTCCACCTCGCGGGTGTAAACGACTCCACCACCTCCTCGCGGGTGTAAACAACTCCTCCACCTCCCGGGTGTAAACGACTCCTCCACCTCCTCGCGGGTGTAAACGACTCCTCCACCTCCTCGCGGGTGTAAACGACTCCTCCACCTCCTCGCGGGTGTAAACGACTCCACCACCTCCTCGCGGGTGTAAACGACTCCACCACCTCCTCGCAGGTGTAAACGACTCCACCACCTCCTCGCAGGTGTAAATGACTCCTCCACCTCCTCGCGGGTGTAAACGACTCCTCCACCTCGTTGCGGGTGTAAACGACTCCTCCACCTCCTCCCGGGTGTAAACGACTCCACCACCTCCTCGCGGGTGTAAACGACTCCACCACCTCCTCGCAGGTGTAAACGACTCCACCACCTCTTCACCAGTGTAAACGACTCGTCCACCTCCTCGCGGGTGTAAACGACTCCTCCACCTCCTCGCGGGTGTAAACGACTCGTCCACCTCCTCGCGGGTGTAAACGACTCCACCACCTCCTCGCGGGTGTAAACGACTCCTCAACCTCCTCCCGGGTGTAAACGACTCCACCACCTCCTCCCGGGTGTAAACGACTCCTCCACCTCCTCCCGGGTGTAAACGACTCCTCCACCTCCTCGCGGGTGTAAACGACTCCACCACCTCCTCGTGGGTGTAAACGACTCCACCACCTCCTCGTGGGTGTAAACGACTCCACCATCTCCTCGCAGGTGTAAACGACTCCTCCACCTCCTCGCGGGTGTAAACGACTCCACCACCTCCTCGTGGGTGTAAACGACTCCACCACCTCCTCGTGGGTGTAAACGACTCCACCACCTCCTCGCGGGTGTAAACGACTCCACCACCTCTTCACCAGTGTAAACGACTCGTCCACCTCCTCGCGGGTGTAAACGACTCGTCCACCTCCTCGCGGGTGTAAACGACTCCACCACCTCCTCGCGGGTGTAAACGACTCGTCCACCTCCTCGCGGGTGTAAACGACTCCACCACCTCCTCGTGGGTGTAAACGACTCCTCCACCTCCTCGCGGGTGTAAACGACTCGTCCACCTCCTCGCGGGTGTAAACGACTCCACCACCTCCTCGCGGGTGTAAACGACTCCTCCACCTCCTCCCGGGTGTAAACGACTCCACCACCTCCTCGCTTGTTTAAACGACTCCACCACCTCCTCGCGGGTGTAAACGACTCCACCACCTCCTCGCGGGTGTAAACGACTCCTCCACCTCCTCGCTTGTTTAAACGACTCCACCACCTCCTTGCGGGTGTAAACGACTCCACCACCTCCTCGCGGGTGTAAACGACTCCACCACCTCCTCGCGGGTGAAAACGACTCCTCCACCTCCTCCCGGGTGTAAACGACTCCTCCACCTCCTCCCGGGTGTAAACGACTCCTCCACCTCCTCGAGGGTGTAAACGACTCCACCACCTCCTCACCAGTGTAAACGACTCGTCCACCTTCTCGCGGGTGTAAACGACTCGTCCACCTCCTCGCGGGTGTAAACGACTCGTCCACCTCCTCACGGGTGTAAACGACTCGTCCACCTCCTCGCGGGTGTAAACGACTCGTCCACCTCCTCGCGGGTGTAAACGACTCCACCACCTCCTCGCGGGTGTAAACGACTCGTCCACCTCCTCGCGGGTGTAAACGACTCCACCACCTCCTCGTGGGTGTAAACGACTCCTCCACCTCCTCGCGGGTGTAAACGACTCGTCCACCTCCTCGCGGGTGTAAACGACTCCACCACCTCCTCGCGGGTGTAAACGACTCCTCCACCTCCTCCCGGGTGTAAACGACTCCACCACCTCCTCGCTTGTTTAAACGACTCCACCACCTCCTCGCGGGTGTAAACGACTCCACCACCTCCTCGCGGGTGTAAACGACTCCTCCACCTCCTCGCTTGTTTAAACGACTCCACCACCTCCTTGCGGGTGTAAACGACTCCACCACCTCCTCGCGGGTGTAAACGACTCCACCACCTCCTCGCGGGTGTGAACGACTCCTCCACCTCCTCCCGGGTGTAAACGACTCCTCCACCTCCTCCCGGGTGTAAACGACTCCTCCACCTCCTCGAGGGTGTAAACGACTCCACCACCTCCTCACCAGTGTAAACGACTCGTCCACCTTCTCGCGGGTGTAAACGACTCGTCCACCTCCTCGCGGGTGTAAACGACTCGTCCACCTCCTCACGGGTGTAAACGACTCGTCCACCTCCTCGCGGGTGTAAACGACTCGTCCACCTCCTCGCGGGTGTAAACGACTCCTCCACCTCCTCGCCGGTGTAAACGACTCCTCCACCTCCTCGCCGGTGTAAACGACTCGTCCACCTCCTCGCCGGTGTAAACGACTCGTCCACCTCCTCGCGGGTGTAAACGACTCGTCCACCTCCTCGCCGGTGTAAACGACTCGTCCACCTCCTCGCGGGTGTAAACGACTCCACCACCTCCTCACCGGTGTAAACGACTCGTCCACCTCCTCCCGGGTGTAAACGACTCCTCCACCTCCTCGCGGGTGTAAACGACTCCTCCACCTCCTAGCGGGTGTAAACGACTCCTCCACCTCCTCGCGGGTGTAAACGACTCCACCACCTCCTCGCGGGTGTAAACGACTCCACCACCTCCTCGCAGGTGTAAACGACTCCACCACCTCCTCGCAGGTGTAAATGACTCCTCCACCTCCTCGCGGGTGTAAACGACTCCTCCACCTCGTTGCGGGTGTAAACGACTCCTCCACCTCCTCCCGGGTGTAAACGACTCCACCACCTCCTCGCGGGTGTAAACGACTCCACCACCTCCTGCAGGTGTAAACGACTCCACCACCTCCTCGCAGGTGTAAACGACTCCACCACCTCCTCGCGGGTGTAAACGACTCCTCCACCTCCTCGCGGGTGTAAACGACTCCTCCACCTCCTCGCGGGTGTAAACGACTCCTCCACCTCCTCGCGGGTGTAAACGACTCCACCACCTCCTCGCGGGTGTAAACGACTCCTCCACCTCCTCCCGGGTGTAAACGACTCCTCCACCTCCTCGCGGGTGTAAACGACTCCACCACCTCCTCGCGGGTGTAAACGACTCCACCACCTCCTCGCGGGTATAAACGACTCCACCACCTCCTCGCGGGTGTAAACGACTCCACCACCTCCTCGCGGGTGTAAACGACTCCACCACCTCCTCGCGGGTGTAAACGACTCCACCACCTCCTCGCGGGTGTAAACAACTCCTCCACCTCGCGGGTGTAAACGACTCCACCACCTCCTCGTAGGTGTAAACGACTCCACCACCTCCTCGCGGGTGTAAACGACTCCTCCACCTCCTCGCGGGTGTAAACGACTCCACCACCTCCTCGTGGGTGTGAACGACTCCACCACCTCCTCGTGGGTGTAAACGACTCCACCACCTCCTCGCGGGTGTAAACGACTCCTCCACCTCCTCGCGGGTGTAAACGACTCCACCACCTCCTCGTGGGTGTAAACGACTCCACCACCTTCTCGTGGGTGTAACCGACTCCACCACCTCCTCGCAGGTGTAAACGACTCCTCCACCTCCTCGCGGGTGTAAACGACTCCTCCACCTCCTCGCGGATGTAAACGACTCCTCCACCTCCTCCCGGGTGTAAACGACTCCACCACCTCCTCGCTTGTTTAAACGACTCCACCACCTCATCACCAGTGTAAACGACTCGTCCACCTTCTCGCGGGTGTAAACGACTCGTCCACCTCCTCGCGGGTGTAAACGACTCGTCCACCTCCTCACGGGTGTAAACGACTCGTCCACCTTCTCGCGGGTGTAAACGACTCGTCCACTTCCTCGCGGGTGTAAACGACTCGTCCACCTCCTCGCGGGTGTAAACGACTCGTCCACCTCCTCGCGGGTGTAAACGACTCGTCCACCTCCTCGCGGGTGTAAACGACTCCTCCACCTCCTCGCCGGTGTAAACGACTCGTCCACCTCCTCGCGGGTGTAAACGACTCGTCCACCTCCTCGCGGGTGTAAACGACTCCACCACCTCCTCGCGGGTGTAAACGACTCCTCAACCTCCTCCCGGGTGTAAACGACTCCACCACCTCCTCCCGGGTGTAAACGACTCCTCCACCTCCTCCCGGGTGTAAACGACTCCTCCACCTCCTCGCGGGTGTAAACGACTCCACCACCTCCTCGCGGGTGTAAACAAGTCCTCCACCTCGCGGGTGTAAACGACTCCACCACCTCCTCGCGGGTGTAAACGACTCCACCACCTCCTCGCGGGTGTAAACGACTCCACCACCTCCTCGTGGGTGTAAACGACTCCACCTCCTCCTCGCGGGTGTAAACGACTCCTCCACCTCCTCGCGGGTGTAAACGACTCCACCACCTCCTCGTGGGTGTAAACGACTCCACCACCTCCTCGTGGGTGTAAACGACTCCTCCACCTCCTCGTGGGTGTAAACGACTCCTCCACCTCCTCGCGGGTGTAAACGACTCCTCCACCTCCTCCCGGGTGTAAACGACTCCACCACCTCCTCGCTTGTTTAAACGACTCCCCCACCACCTCGCGGGTGTAAACGACTCCACCACCTCCTCGCGGGTGTAAACGACTCCTCCACCTCCTCCGGGGTGTAAACGACTCCTCCACCTCCTCGCTGGTGTAAACGACTCCTCCACCTCCTCCCGGGTGTAAACGACTCCTCCACCTCCTCGCGGGTGTAAACGACTCCACCACCTCCTCACCAGTGTAAACGACTCGTCCACCTTCTCGCGGGTGTAAACGACTCGTCCACCTCCTCGCGGGTGTAAACGACTCGTCCACCTCCTCACGGGTGTAAACGACTCGTCCACCTCCTCGCGGGTGTAAACGACTCGTCCACCTCCTCGCGGGTGTAAACGACTCCTCCACCTCCTCGCCGGTGTAAACGACTCCTCCACCTCCTCGCCGGTGTAAACGACTCGTCCACCTCCTCGCCGGTGTAAACGACTCGTCCACCTCCTCGCGGGTGTAAACGACTCGTCCACCTCCTCGCCGGTGTAAACGACTCGTCCACCTCCTCGCGGGTGTAAACGACTCCACCACCTCCTCACCGGTGTAAACGACTCGTCCACCTCCTCCCCGGTGTAAACGACTCCTCCACCTCCTCGCGGCTGTAAACGACTCCTCCACCTCCTCGCGGGTGTAAACGACTCCTCCACCTCCTCGCGGGTGTAAACGACTCCACCACCTCCTCGCGGGTGTAAACGACTCCACCACCTCCTCGCAGGTGTAAACGACTCCACCACCTCCTCGCAGGTGTAAATGACTCCTCCACCTCCTCGCAGGTGTAAACGACTCCACCACCTCCTCGCAGGTGTAAACGACTCCACCACCTCCTCGCAGGTGTAAACGACTCCTCCACCTCCTCGCGGGTGTAAACGACTCCTCCACCTCCTCGCGGGTGTAAACGACTCCTCCACCTCCTCGCGGGTGTAAACGACTCCTCCACCTCCTCGCGGGTGTAAACGACTCCTCCACCTCGTTGCGGGTGTAAACGACTCCACCACCTCCTCGCGGGTGTAAACGACTCCACCACCTACTCGCAGGTGTAAACGACTCCACCACCTCTTCACCAGTGTAAACGACTCGTCCACCTCCTCGCGGGTGTAAACGACTCCTCCACCTCCTCGCGGGTGTAAACGACTCCACCACCTCTTCACCAGTGTAAACGACTCGTCCACCTCCTCGCGGGTGTAAACGACTCGTCCACCTCCTCGCGGGTGTAAACGACTCCACCACCTCCTCGCAGGTGTAAACGACTCCACCACCTCCTCGCAGGTGTAAATGACTCCTCCACCTCCTCGCGGGTGTAAACGACTCCTCCACCTCCTCCCGGGTGTAAACGACTCCACCACCTCCTCGCGGGTGTAAACGACTCCACCACCTACTCGCAGGTGTAAACGACTCCACCACCTCTTCACCAGTGTAAACGACTCGTCCACCTCCTCGCGGGTGTAAACGACTCCTCCACCTCCTCGCGGGTGTAAACGACTCCACCACCTCTTCACCAGTGTAAACGACTCGTCCACCTCCTCGCGGGTGTAAACGACTCGTCCACCTCCTCGCGGGTGTAAACGACTCCACCACCTCCTCGCGGGTGTAAACGACTCCTCAACCTCCTCCCGGGTGTAAACGACTCCACCACCTCCTCCCCGGTGGAAACGACTCCTCCACCTCCTCCCGGGTGTAAACGACTCCTCCACCTCCTCGCGGGTGTAAACGACTCCACCACCTCCTCGTGGGTGTAAACGACTCCACCATCTCCTCGCAGGTGTAAACGACTCCTCCACCTCCTCGCGGGTGTAAACGACTCCACCACCTCCTCGTGGGTGTAAACGACTCCACCACCTCCTCGTGGGTGTAAACGACTCCACCACCTCCTCGCAGGTGTAAACGACTCCTCCACCTCCTCGCGGGTGTAAACGACTCCACCACCTCTTCACCAGTGTAAACGACTCGTCCACCTCCTCGCGGGTGTAAACGACTCCTCCACCTCCTCGCGGGTGTAAACGACTCCACCACCTCCTCGCGGGTGTAAACGACTCCTCAACCTCCTCCCGGGTGTAAACGACTCCTCCACCTCCTCCCGGGTGTAAACGACTCCACCACCTCCTCCCGGGTGTAAACGACTCCTCCACCTCCTCGCGGGTGTAAACGACTCCACCACCTCCTCGCGGGTGTAAACAACTCCTCCACCTCGCGGGTGTAAACGACTCCACCACCTCCTCGCGGGTGTAAACAACTCCTCCACCTCCCGGGTGTAAACGACTCCTCCACCTCCTCGCGGGTGTAAACGACTCCTCCACCTCCTCGCGGGTGTAAACGACTCCTCCACCTCCTCGCGGGTGTAAACGACTCCACCACCTCCTCGCGGGTGTAAACGACTCCACCACCTCCTCGCAGGTGTAAACGACTCCACCACCTCCTCGCAGGTGTAAATGACTCCTCCACCTCCTCGCGGGTGTAAACGACTCCTCCACCTCGTTGCGGGTGTAAACGACTCCTCCACCTCCTCCCGGGTGTAAACGACTCCACCACCTCCTCGCGGGTGTAAACGACTCCACCACCTCCTCGCAGGTGTAAACGACTCCACCACCTCTTCACCAGTGTAAACGACTCGTCCACCTCCTCGCGGGTGTAAACGACTCCTCCACCTCCTCGCGGGTGTAAACGACTCCACCACCTCTTCACCAGTGTAAACGACTCGTCCACCTCCTCGCGGGTGTAAACGACTCGTCCACCTCCTCGCGGGTGTAAACGACTCCACCACCTCCTCGCGGGTGTAAACGACTCCTCAACCTCCTCCCGGGTGTAAACGACTCCACCACCTCCTCCCGGGTGTAAACGACTCCTCCACCTCCTCCCGGGTGTAAACGACTCCTCCACCTCCTCGCGGGTGTAAACGACTCCACCACCTCCTCGTGGGTGTAAACGACTCCACCACCTCCTCGTGGGTGTAAACGACTCCACCATCTCCTCGCAGGTGTAAACGACTCCTCCACCTCCTCGCGGGTGTAAACGACTCCACCACCTCCTCGTGGGTGTAAACGACTCCACCACCTCCTCGTGGGTGTAAACGACTCCACCACCTCCTCGCAGGTGTAAACGACTCCACCACCTCTTCACCAGTGTAAACGACTCGTCCACCTCCTCGCGGGTGTAAACGACTCGTCCACCTCCTCGCGGGTGTAAACGACTCCACCACCTCCTCGCGGGTGTAAACGACTCCTCAACCTCCTCCCGGGTGTAAACGACTCCTCCACCTCCTCCCGGGTGTAAACGACTCCACCACCTCCTCCCCGGTGTAAACGACTCCTCCACCTCCTCGCGGGTGTAAACGACTCCACCACCTCCTCGCGGGTGTAAACGACTCCACCACCTCCTCGTGGGTGTAAACGACTCCACCATCTCCTCGCAGGTGTAAACGACTCCTCCACCTCCTCGCGGGTGTAAACGACTCCACCACCTCCTCGTGGGTGTAAACGACTCCACCACCTCCTCGTGGGTGTAAACGACTCCACCACCTCCTCGCAGGTGTAAACGACTCCTCCACCTCCTCGCGGGTGTAAACGACTCCACCACCTCTTCACCAGTGTAAACGACTCGTCCACCTCCTCGCGGGTGTAAACGACTCCTCCACCTCCTCGCGGGTGTAAACGACTCCACCACCTCCTCGCGGGTGTAAACGACTCCTCAACCTCCTCCCGGGTGTAAACGACTCCTCCACCTCCTCCCGGGTGTAAACGACTCCACCACCTCCTCCCGGGTGTAAACGACTCCTCCACCTCCTCGCGGGTGTAAACGACTCCACCACCTCCTCGCGGGTGTAAACAACTCCTCCACCTCGCGGGTGTAAACGACTTCACCACCTCCTCGCGGGTGTAAACAACTCCTCCACCTCCCGGGTGTAAACGACTCCTCCACCTCCTCGCGGGTGTAAACGACTCCTCCACCTCCTCGCGGGTGTAAACGACTCCTCCACCTCCTCGCGGGTGTAAACGACTCCACCACCTCCTCGCGGGTGTAAACGACTCCACCACCTCCTCGCAGGTGTAAACGACTCCTCCACCTCCTCGCAGGTGTAAATGACTCCTCCACCTCCTCGCGGGTGTAAACGACTCCTCCACCTCGTTGCGGGTGTAAACGACTCCTCCACCTCCTCCCGGGTGTAAACGACTCCACCACCTCCTCGCGGGTGTAAACGACTCCACCACCTCCTCGCAGGTGTAAACGACTCCACCACCTCTTCACCAGTGTAAACGACTCGTCCACCTCCTCGCGGGTGTAAACGACTCCTCCACCTCCTCGCGGGTGTAAACGACTCCACCACCTCTTCACCAGTGTAAACGACTCGTCCACCTCCTCGCGGGTGTAAACGACTCGTCCACCTCCTCGCGGGTGTAAACGACTCCACCACCTCCTCGCGGGTGTAAACGACTCCTCCACCTCCTCCCGGGTGTAAACGACTCCTCAACCTCCTCCCGGGTGTAAACGACTCCACCACCTCCTCGTGGGTGTAAACGACTCCACCACCTCCTCGTGGGTGTAAACGACTCCACCATCTCCTCGCAGGTGTAAACGACTCCTCCACCTCCTCGCGGGTGTAAACGACTCCACCACCTCCTCGTGGGTGTAAACGACTCCACCACCTCCTCGTGGGTGTAAACGACTCCACCACCTCCTCCCGGGTGTAAACAACTCCTCCACCTCGCGGGTGTAAACGACTCCACCACCTCCTCGCGGGTGTAAACGACTCCACCACCTCCTCGCGGGTGTAAACGACTCCACCACCTCCTCACGGGTGTAAACGACTCCACCACCTCCTCGCTTGTTTAAACGACTCCACCACCACCTCGCGGGTGTAAACGACTCCTCAACCTCCTCGCTTGTTTAAACGACTCCACCACCTCCTCGCGGGTGTAAACGACTCCACTACCTCCTCGCGGGTGTAAACGACTCCTCCATCTCCTCCCGGGTGTAAACGACTCCTCCACCTCCTCGCGGGTGTAAACGACTCCTCCACCTCCTCGCGGGTGTAAACGACTCGTCCACCTACTCGCGGGTGTAAACGACTCCACCACCTCCTCGCGGGTGTAAACGACTCCACCACCTCCTCGCGGGTGTAAATGACTCCTCCACCTCCTCGCTTGTTTAAACGACTCCACCACCTCCTCGCGGGTGTAAACGACTCCACCACCTCCTCGCAGGTGTAAACGACTCCACCACGTCCTCGCAGGTGTAAATGACTCCTCCACCTCCTCGCGGGTGTAAACGACTCCTCCACCTCCTCCCGGGTGTAAACGACTTCTCCACGTCCTCGCGGGTGTAAACGACTCCACCACCTCCTCGCAGGTGTAAACGACTCCACCACCTCCTCGCAGGTGTAAATGACTCCTCCACCTCCTCGCGGGTGTAAACGTCTCCTCCACCTCGTTGCGGGTGTAAACGACTCCACCACCTCCTCGCGGGTGTAAACAACTCCTCCACCTCGCGGGTGTAAACGACTCCACCACCTCCTCGTGGGTGTAAACGACTCCACCACCTCCTCGCGGGTGTAAACGACTCCTCCACCTCCTCGCGGGTGTAAACTACTCCACCACCTCCTCGTGGGTGTAAACGACTCCACCACCTCCTCGTGGTTGTAAACGACTCCACCACCTCCTCGCAGGTGTAAACGACTCCTCCACCTCCTCGCGGGTGTAAACGACTCCACCACCTCCTCGCAGGTGTAAACGACTCCTCCACCTCCTCGCGGGTGTAAACGACTCCACCACCTCCTCGTGGGTGTAAACGACTCCACCACCTCCTCGTGGGTGTAAACGACTCCACCACCTCCTCGCGGGTGTAAACGACTCCTCCACCTCCTCGCGGGTGTAAACGACTCCTCCACCTCCTCCCGGGTGTAAACGACTCCACCACCTCCTCGCTTGTTTCAACGACTCCACCACCACCTCGCGGGTGTAAACGACTCCTCCACCTCCTCGCGGATGTAAACGACTCCTCCACCTCCTCCCGGGTGTAAACGACTCCACCACCTCCTCGCTTGTTTAAACGACTCCACCACCACCTCGCGGGTGTAAACGACTCCTCCACCTCCTCGCTTGTTTAAACGACTCCACCACCTCCTCGCGGGTGTAAACGACTCCACTACCTCCTCGCGGGTGTAAACGACTCCACCACCTCCTCGCGGGTGTAAACGACTCCACCACCTCCTCGCAGGTGTAAATGACTCCTCCACCTCGTTGCGGGTGTAAATGACTCCTCCACCTCGTTGCGGGTGTAAACGACTCCTCCATCTCCTCCCGGGTGTAAACGACTCCTCCACCTCCTCGCGGGTGTAAACGACTCCTCCACCTCCTCGCGGGTGTAAACGACTCGTCCACCTCCTCGCGGGTGTAAACGACTCCACCACCTCCTCGCGGGTGTAAACGACTCCACCACCTCCTCGCGGGTGTAAATGACTCCTCCACCTCCTCGCTTGTTTAAACGACTCCACCACCTCCTCGCGGGTGTAAACGACTCCACCACCTCCTCGCGGGTGTAAACGACTCCACCACCTCCTCGCAGGTGTAAACGACTCCACCACCTCCTCGCAGGTGTAAACGACTCCACCACCTCCTCGCAGGTGTAAACGACTCCACCACCTCCTCGCGAGTGTAAACGACTCCTCCACCTCCTCGCGGGTGTAAACTACTCCACCACCTCCTCGCGGGTGTAAACGACTCCACCACCTCCTCGTGGGTGTAAACGACTCCACCACCTCCTCGCAGTTGTAAACGACTCCTCCACCTCCTCGCGGGTGTAAACGACTCCACCACCTCCTCGTGGGTGTAAACGACTCCACCACCTCCTCGTGGGTGTAAACGACTCCACCACCTCCTCGCGGGTGTAAACGACTCCTCCACCTCCTCGCGGGTGTAAACGACTCCTCCACCTCCTCGCGGATGTAAACGACTCCTCCACCTCCTCCCGGGTGTAAACGACTCCACCACCTCCTCGCTTGTTTAAACAACTCCACCACCACCTCGCGGGTGTAAACGACTCCTCCACCTCCTCGCTTGTTTAAACGACTCCACCACCTCCTCGCGGGTGTAAACGACTCCACTACCTCCTCGCGGGTGTAAACGACTCCACCACCTCCTCGCGGGTGTAAACGACTCCTCCACCTCGTTGCGGGTGTAAACGACTCCTCCACCTCGGTGCGGGTGTAAACGACTCCTCCATCTCCTCCCGGGTGTAAACGACTCCTCCACCTCCTCGCGGGTGTAAACGACTCCTCCACCTCCTCGCGGGTGTAAACGACTCGTCCACCTCCTCGCGGGTGTAAACGACTCCACCACCTCCTCGCGGGTGTAAACGACTCCACCACCTCCTCGCGGGAGTAAATGACTCCTACACCTCCTCGCTTGTTTAAACGACTCCACCACCTCCTAGCGGGTGTAAACGACTCCACCACCTACTCGCGGGTGTAAACGACTCCACCACCTCCTCGCAGGTGTAAACGACTCCACCACCTCCTCGCAGGTGTAAATGACTCCTCCACCTCCTCGCGGGTGTAAACGACTCCTCCACCTCCTCCCGCGTGTAAACGACTTCTCCACGTCCTCGCGGGTGTAAACGACTCCACCACCTCCTCGCAGGTGTAAACGACTCCACCACCTCCTCGCAGGTGTAAATGACTCCTCCACCTCCTCGCGGGTGTAAACGTCTCCTCCACCTCGTTGCGGGTGTAAACGACTCCACCACCTCCTCGCGGGTGTAAACAACTCCTCCACCTCGCGGGTGTAAACGACTCCACCACCTCCTCGTGGGTGTAAACGACTCCACCACCTCCTTGCGGGTGTAAACGACTCCTCCCCCTCCTCGCGGGTGTAAACTACTCCACCACTTCCTCGGGGGTGTAAACGACTCCACCACCTCCTCGTGGGTGTAAACGACTCCACCACCTCCTCGCAGGTGTAAACGACTCCTCCACCTCCTCGCGGGTGTAAACGACTCCACCACCTCCTCGTGGGTGTAAACGACTCCACCACCTCCTCGTGGGTGTAAACGACTCCACCACCTCCTCGCGGGTGTAAACGACTCCTCCACCTCCTCGCGGGTGTAAACGACTCCTCCACCTCCTCCCGGGTGTAAACGACTCCACCACCTCCTCGCTTGTTTAAACGACTCCACCACCACCTCGCGGGTGTAAACGACTCCTCCACCTCCTCGCGGATGTAAACGACTCCTCCACCTCCTCCCGGGTATAAACGACTCCACCACCTCCTCGCTTGTTTAAACGACTCCACCACCACCTCGCGGGTGTAAACGACTCCTCCACCTCCTCGCTTGTTTAAACGACTCCACCACCTCCTCGCGGGTGTAAACGACTCCACTACCTCCTCGCGGGTGTAAACGACTCCACCACCTCCTCGCGGGTGTAAACGACTCCACCACCTCCTCGCAGGTGTAAATGACTCCTCCACCTCGTTGCGGGTGTAAACGACTCCTCCACCTCGTTGCGGGTGTAAACGACTACTCCATCTCCTCCTGGGTGTAAACGACTCCTCCACCTCCTCGCGGGTGTAAACGACTCCTCCACCTCCTCGCGGGTGTAAACGACTCGTCCACCTCCTCGCGGGTGTAAACGACTCCACCACCTCCTCGCGGGTGTAAACGACTCGACCACCTCCTCGCGGGTGTAAATGACTCCTCCACCTCCTCGCTTGTTTAAACGACTCCACCACCTCCTCGCGGGTGTAAACGACTCCACCACCTCCTCGCGGGTGTAAACGACTCCACCACCTCCTCGCAGGTGTAAACGACTCCACCACCTCCTCGCAGGTGTAAACGACTCCACCACCTCCTCGCGAGTGTAAACGACTCCTCCACCTCCTCGCGGGTGTAAACTACTCCACCACCTCCTCGTGGGTGTAAACGACTCCACCACCTCCTCGTGGGTGTAAACGACTCCACCACCTCCTCGCAGGTGTAAACGACTCCTCCACCTCCTCGCGGGTGTAAACGACTCCACCACCTCCTCGTGGGTGTAAATGACTCCACCACCTCCTCGTGGGTGTAAACGACTCCACCACCTCCTCGCGGGTGTAAACGACTCATCCACCTCCTCGCAGGTGTAAACGACTCCACCACCTCCTCGTGGGTGTAAACGACTCCACCACCTCCTCGCGGGTGTAAACGACTCCTCCACCTCCTCGCGGGTGTAAACGACTCCTCCACCTCCTCCCGGGTGTAAACGACTCCACCACCTCCTCGCTTGTTTAAACGACTCCACCACCACCTCGCGGGTGTAAACGACTCCTCCACCTCCTCGCGGATGTAAACGACTCCTCCACCTCCTCCCGGGTATAAACGACTCCACCACCTCCTCGCTTGTTTAAACGACTCCACCACCACCTCGCGGGTGTAAACGACTCCTCCACCTCCTCGCTTGTTTAAACGACTCCACCACCTCCTCGCGGGTGTAAACGACTCCACTACCTCCTCGCGGGTGTAAACGACTCCACCACCTCCTCGCGGGTGTAAACGACTCCACCACCTCCTCGCAGGTGTAAATGACTCCTCCACCTCGTTGCGGGTGTAAACGACTCCTCCACCTCGTTGCGGGTGTAAACGACTCCTCCATCTCCTCCTGGGTGTAAACGACTCCTCCACCTCCTCGCGGGTGTAAACGACTCCTCCACCTCCTCGCGGGTGTAAACGACTCGTCCACCTCCTCGCGGGTGTAAACGACTCCACCACCTCCTCGCGGGTGTAAACGACTCCACCACCTCCTCGCGGGTGTAAATGACTCCTCCACCTCCTCGCTTGTTTAAACGACTCCACCACCTCCTCGCGGGTGTAAACGACTCCACCACCTCCTCGCGGGTGTAAACGACTCCACCACCTCCTCGCGGGTGTAAACGACTCCACCACCTCCTCGCAGGTGTAAACGACTCCACCACCTCCTCGCAGGTGTAAACGACTCCACCACCTCCTCGCGAGTGTAAACGACTCCTCCACCTCCTCGCGGGTGTAAACTACTCCACCACCTCCTCGTGGGTGTAAACGACTCCACCACCTCCTCGTGGGTGTAAACGACTCCACCACCTCCTCGCAGGTGTAAACGACTCCTCCACCTCCTCGCGGGTGTAAACGAATCCACCACCTCCTCGTGGGTGTAAATGACTCCACCACCTCCTCGTGGGTGTAAACGACTCCACCACCTCCTCGCGGGTGTAAACGACTCATCCACCTCCTCGCGGGTGTAAACGACTCCTCCACCTCCTCGCGGATGTAAACGACTCCTCCACCTCCTCCCGGGTGTAAACGACTCCACCACCTCCTCGCTTGTTTAAACAACTCCACCACCACCTCGCGGGTGTAAACGACTCCTCCACCTCCTCGCTTGTTTAAACGACTCCACCACCTCCTCGCGGGTGTAAACGACTCCACTACCTCCTCGCGGGTGTAAACGACTCCACCACCTCCTCGCGGGTGTAAACGACTCCTCCACCTCGTTGCGGGTGTAAACGACTCCTCCACCTCGTTGCGGGTGTAAACGACTCCTCCATCTCCTCCCGGGTGTAAACGACTCCTCCACCTCCTCGCGGGTGTAAACGACTCCTCCACCTCCTCGCGGGTGTAAACGACTCGTCCACCTCCTCGCGGGTGTAAACGACTCCACCACCTCCTCGCGGGTGTAAACGACTCCACCACCTCCTCGCGGGACTAAATGACTCCTACACCTCCTCGCTTGTTTAAACGACTCCACCACCTCCTCGCGGGTGTAAACGACTCCACCACCTCCTCGCGGGTGTAAACGACTCCACCACCTCCTCGCAGGTGTAAACGACTCCACCACCTCCTCGCAGGTGTAAATGACTCCTCCACCTCCTCGCGGGTGTAAACGACTCCTCCACCTCCTCCCGGGTGTAAACGACTCCTCCACGTCCTCGCGGGTGTAAACGACTCCACCACCTCCTCGCAGGTGTAAACGACTCCACCACCTCCTCGCTTGTTCAAACGACTCCACCACCTCCTCGCAGGTGTAAACGACTCCACCACCTCCTCCCGGGTGTAAACGACTCCTCCACCTCCTCGCGGGTGTAAACGACTCCACCACCTCCTCACCAGTGTAAACGACTCGTCCACCTCCTCGCGGGTGTAAACGACTCGTCCACCTCGTTGCGGGTGTAAACGACTCCACCACCTCCTCGCCGGCGTAAACGACTCCTCCACCTCCTCGCGGGTGTGAACGACTCCTCCACCTCCTCCCGGGTGTAAATGACTCCTCCACCTCCTCGCGGGTGTAAACGACTCGTCCACCTCCTCGCAGGTGTAAATGACTCCTCCACCTCCTCGCGGGTGTAAACGTCTCCTCCACCTCGTTGCGGGTGTAAACGACTCCACCACCTCCTCGCCGGCGTAAACGACTCCTCCACCTCCTCGCGGGTGTGAACGACTCCTCCACCTCCTCCCGGGTGTAAATGACTCCTCCACCTCCTCGCGGGTGTAAACGACTCGTCCACCTCCTCGCGGATGTAAACGACTCCTCCACCTCCTCCCGGGTGTAAACGACTCCACCACCTCCTCGCTTGTTCAAACGACTCCACCACCTCCTCGCAGGTGTAAACGACTCCACCACCTCCTCCCGGGTGTAAACGACTCCTCCACCTCCTCGCGGGTGTAAACGACTCCACCACCTCCTCACCAGTGTAAACGACTCGTCCACCTCCTCGCGGGTGTAAACGACTCGTCCACCTCGTTGCGGGTGTAAACGACTCCACCACCTCCTCGCCGGCGTAAACGACTCCTCCACCTCCTCGCGGGTGTGAACGACTCCTCCACCTCCTCCCGGGTGTAAATGACTCCTCCACCTCCTCGCGGGTGTAAACGACTCGTCCACCTCCTCGCAGGTGTAAATGACTCCTCCACCTCCTCGCGGGTGTAAACGTCTCCTCCACCTCGTTGCGGGTGTAAACGACTCCACCACCTCCTCGCCGGCGTAAACGACTCCTCCACCTCCTCGCGGGTGTGAACGACTCCTCCACCTCCTCCCGGGTGTAAATGACTCCTCCACCTCCTCGCGGGTGTAAACGACTCGTCCACCTCCTCGCGGATGTAAACGACTCCTCCACCTCCTCCCGGGTGTAAACGACTCCACCACCTCCTCGCTTGTTCAAACGACTCCACCACCTCCTCGCAGGTGTAAACGACTCCACCACCTCCTCCCGGGTGTAAACGACTCCTCCACCTCCTCGCGGGTGTAAACGACTCCACCACCTCCTCACCAGTGTAAACGACTCGTCCACCTCCTCGCGGGTGTAAACGACTCGTCCACCTCCACGCGGGTGTAAACGACTCCACCACCTCCTCACGGGTGTAAACGACTCCTCCACCTCCTCCCGGGTGTAAACGACTCCACCACCTCCTCCCGGGTGTAAACGACTCCTCCACCTCCTCCCGGGTGTAAACGACTCCTCCACCTCCTCGCAGGTGTAAACGACTCCACCACCTCCTCGCGGGTGTAAACGACTCCACCACCTCCTCGTGGGTGTAAACGACTCCACCACCTCCTCGTGGGTGTAAACGACTACACCACCTCCTCGTGGGTGTAAACGACTCCACCGCCTCCTCGCAGGTGTAAACGACTCCTCCACCTCCTCGCGGGTGTAAACGACTCCTCCACCTCCTCGCGGATGTAAACGACTCCACCACCTCCTCGCGGGTGTAAACGACTCCACCACCTCCTCGCGGGTGTAAACGACTCCACCACCTCCTCGCGGGTGTAAACGACTCCACCACCTCCTCGTGGGTGTAAACGACTCCACCATGTCCTCGTGGGTGTAAACGACTCCACCACCTCCTCGCAGGTGTAAACGACTCCACCACCTCCTCGCAGGTGTAAATGACTCCTCCACCTCGTTGCGGGTGTAAACGACTCCTCCACCTCGTTGCGGGTGTAAACGACTCCTCCATCTCCTCCCGGGTGTAAACGACTCCTCCACCTCCTCGCGGGTGTAAACGACTCCTCCACCTCCTCGCGGGTGTAAACGACTCGTCCACCTCCTCGCGGGTGTAAACGACTCCACCACCTCCTCGCGGGTGTAAACGACTCCACCACCTCCTCGCGGGTGTAAGTGACTCCTCCACCTCCTCGCTTGTTTAAACGACTCCACCACCTCCTCGCGGGTGTAAACGACTCCACCACCTCCTCGCGGGTGTAAACGACTCCACCACCTCCTCGCAGGTGTAAACGACTCCACCACCTCCTCGCAGGTGTAAACGACTCCACCATCTCCTCGCAGGTGTAAATGACTCCTCCACCTCCTCGCGGGTGTAAACGACTCCTCCACCTCGTTGCGGGTGTAAACGACTCCTCCACCTCCTCCCAGGTGTAAACGACTCCTCCACGTCCTCGCGGGTGTAAACGACTCCACCACCTCCTCGCAGGTGTAAACGACTCCTCCACCTCCACGCGGGTGTAAACGACTCCTCCACCTCCTCGCTTGTTTAAACGACTCCACCACCTCCTCGCGGGTGTAAACGACTCCACCACCTCCTCGCGGGTGTAAACGACTCCACCACCTCCTCGCGGGTGTAAACGACTCCACCACCTACTCGCGGGTGTAAACGACTCCTCCACCTCCTCGCCTGTTTGAACGACTCCACCACCTCCTCGCGGGTGTAAACGACTCCACCACCTCCTCGCAGGTGTAAACGACTCCACCACCTCCTCGCAGGTGTAAACGACTCCTCCACCTCCTCGCGGGTGTAAACGACTCCTCCACCTCGTTGCGGGTGTAAACGACTTCTCCACCTCCTCCCGGGTGTAAACGACTCCACCACCTTCTCGCGGGTGTAAACGACTCCACCACCTCCTCACCAGTATAAACGACTCGTCCACCTCCTCGCGGGTGTAAACGACTTGTCCACCTCCTCGCGGGCGTAAACGACTCCTCCACTTCCTCCCGGGTGTAAACGACTCCTCCACCTCCTCGCGGGTGTAAACGACTCCTCCACCTCCTCGCGGGTGTAAACGACTCCACCACCTCCTCGCGGGTGTAAACGACTCCTCCACCTCCTCGCGGGTGTAAACGACTCGTCCACCTCCTCGCGGGTGTAAACGACTCCACCACCTCCTCGCGGGTGTAAACGACTCCACCACCTCCTCGCGGGACTAAATGACTCCTACACCTCCTCGCTTGTTTAAACGACTCCACCACCTCCTCGCGGGTGTAAACGACTCCACCACCTCCTCGCGGGTGTAAACGACTCCACCACCTCCTCGCAGGTGTAAACGACTCCACCACCTCCTCGCAGGTGTAAATGACTCCTCCACCTCCTCGCGGGTGTAAACGACTCCTCCACCTCCTCCCGGGTGTAAACGACTCCTCCACGTCCTCGCGGGTGTAAACGACTCCACCACCTCCTCGCAGGTGTAAACGACTCCACCACCTCCTCGCTTGTTCAAACGACTCCACCACCTCCTCGCAGGTGTAAACGACTCCACCACCTCCTCCCGGGTGTAAACGACTCCTCCACCTCCTCGCGGGTGTAAACGACTCCACCACCTCCTCACCAGTGTAAACGACTCGTCCACCTCCTCGCGGGTGTAAACGACTCGTCCACCTCGTTGCGGGTGTAAACGACTCCACCACCTCCTCGCCGGCGTAAACGACTCCTCCACCTCCTCGCGGGTGTGAACGACTCCTCCACCTCCTCCCGGGTGTAAATGACTCCTCCACCTCCTCGCGGGTGTAAACGACTCGTCCACCTCCTCGCAGGTGTAAATGACTCCTCCACCTCCTCGCGGGTGTAAACGTCTCCTCCACCTCGTTGCGGGTGTAAACGACTCCACCACCTCCTCGCCGGCGTAAACGACTCCTCCACCTCCTCGCGGGTGTGAACGACTCCTCCACCTCCTCCCGGGTGTAAATGACTCCTCCACCTCCTCGCGGGTGTAAACGACTCGTCCACCTCCTCGCGGATGTAAACGACTCCTCCACCTCCTCCCGGGTGTAAACGACTCCACCACCTCCTCGCTTGTTCAAACGACTCCACCACCTCCTCGCAGGTGTAAACGACTCCACCACCTCCTCCCGGGTGTAAACGACTCCTCCACCTCCTCGCGGGTGTAAACGACTCCACCACCTCCTCACCAGTGTAAACGACTCGTCCACCTCCTCGCGGGTGTAAACGACTCGTCCACCTCGTTGCGGGTGTAAACGACTCCACCACCTCCTCGCCGGCGTAAACGACTCCTCCACCTCCTCGCGGGTGTGAACGACTCCTCCACCTCCTCCCGGGTGTAAATGACTCCTCCACCTCCTCGCGGGTGTAAACGACTCGTCCACCTCCTCGCAGGTGTAAATGACTCCTCCACCTCCTCGCGGGTGTAAACGTCTCCTCCACCTCGTTGCGGGTGTAAACGACTCCACCACCTCCTCGCCGGCGTAAACGACTCCTCCACCTCCTCGCGGGTGTGAACGACTCCTCCACCTCCTCCCGGGTGTAAATGACTCCTCCACCTCCTCGCGGGTGTAAACGACTCGTCCACCTCCTCGCGGATGTAAACGACTCCTCCACCTCCTCCCGGGTGTAAACGACTCCACCACCTCCTCGCTTGTTCAAACGACTCCACCACCTCCTCGCAGGTGTAAACGACTCCACCACCTCCTCCCGGGTGTAAACGACTCCTCCACCTCCTCGCGGGTGTAAACGACTCCACCACCTCCTCACCAGTGTAAACGACTCGTCCACCTCCTCGCGGGTGTAAACGACTCGTCCACCTCCACGCGGGTGTAAACGACTCCACCACCTCCTCACGGGTGTAAACGACTCCTCCACCTCCTCCCGGGTGTAAACGACTCCACCACCTCCTCCCGGGTGTAAACGACTCCTCCACCTCCTCCCGGGTGTAAACGACTCCTCCACCTCCTCGCAGGTGTAAACGACTCCACCACCTCCTCGCGGGTGTAAACGACTCCACCACCTCCTCGTGGGTGTAAACGACTCCACCACCTCCTCGTGGGTGTAAACGACTACACCACCTCCTCGTGGGTGTAAACGACTCCACCGCCTCCTCGCAGGTGTAAACGACTCCTCCACCTCCTCGCGGGTGTAAACGACTCCTCCACCTCCTCGCGGATGTAAACGACTCCACCACCTCCTCGCGGGTGTAAACGACTCCACCACCTCCTCGCGGGTGTAAACGACTCCACCACCTCCTCGCGGGTGTAAACGACTCCACCACCTCCTCGTGGGTGTAAACGACTCCACCATGTCCTCGTGGGTGTAAACGACTCCACCACCTCCTCGCAGGTGTAAACGACTCCACCACCTCCTCGCAGGTGTAAATGACTCCTCCACCTCGTTGCGGGTGTAAACGACTCCTCCACCTCGTTGCGGGTGTAAACGACTCCTCCATCTCCTCCCGGGTGTAAACGACTCCTCCACCTCCACGCGGGTGTAAACGACTCCTCCACCTCCTCGCGGGTGTAAACGACTCGTCCACCTCCTCGCGGGTGTAAACGACTCCACCACCTCCTCGCGGGTGTAAACGACTCCACCACCTCCTCGCGGGTGTAAGTGACTCCTCCACCTCCTCGCTTGTTTAAACGACTCCACCACCTCCTCGCGGGTGTAAACGACTCCACCACCTCCTCGCGGGTGTAAACGACTCCACCACCTCCTCGCAGGTGTAAACGACTCCACCACCTCCTCGCAGGTGTAAACGACTCCACCACCTCCTCGCAGGTGTAAATGACTCCTCCACCTCCTCGCGGGTGTAAACGACTCCTCCACCTCGTTGCGGGTGTAAACGACTCCTCCACCTCCTCCCAGGTGTAAACGACTCCTCCACGTCCTCGCGGGTGTAAACGACTCCACCACCTCCTCGCAGGTGTAAACGACTCCTCCACCTCCACGCGGGTGTAAACGACTCCTCCACCTCCTCGCTTGTTTAAACGACTCCACCACCTCCTCGCGGGTGTAAACGACTCCACCACCTCCTCGCGGGTGTAAACGACTCCACCACCTCCTCGCGGGTGTAAACGACTCCACCACCTACTCGCGGGTGTAAACGACTCCTCCACCTCCTCGCCTGTTTGAACGACTCCACCACCTCCTCGCGGGTGTAAACGACTCCACCACCTCCTCGCAGGTGTAAACGACTCCACCACCTCCTCGCAGGTGTAAACGACTCCTCCACCTCCTCGCGGGTGTAAACGACTCCTCCACCTCGTTGCGGGTGTAAACGACTTCTCCACCTCCTCCCGGGTGTAAACGACTCCACCACCTTCTCGCGGGTGTAAACGACTCCACCACCTCCTCACCAGTATAAACGACTCGTCCACCTCCTCGCGGGTGTAAACGACTTGTCCACCTCCTCGCGGGCGTAAACGACTCCTCCACTTCCTCCCGGGTGTAAACGACTCCTCCACCTCCTCGCGGGTGTAAACGACTCCTCCACCTCCTCGCGGGTGTAAACGACTCCACCACCTCCTCGCGGGTGTAAACGACTCCTCCACCTCCTCGCTTGTTTAAACGACTCCACCACCTCCTCGCGGGTGTAAACGACTCCACCACCTCCTCGCAGGTGTAAACGACTCCTCCACCTCCTATCAGGTGTAAATGACTCCTCCACCTCCTCGCGGGTGTCAACGACTCCTCCACCTCATTGAGGGTGTAAACGACTCCTCCACCTCCTCCCGGGTGTAAACGACTCCTCCACCTCCTCGCGGGTGTAAACGACTCGTCCACCTCCTCGCGGGTGTAAACGACTCCTCCACCTCCTCGCGGGTGTAAACGACTCCTCCACCTCCTCGCGGGTGTAAACGACTCCTCCACCTCGTTGCGGTTGTAAACGACTCCTCCACCTCCTCGCGGGTGTAAACGACTCCTCCACCTCCTCCCGGGTGTAAACGACTCCACCACCTCCTTGCCGGCGTAAACGACTCCTCCACCTCCTCCACCTCCTCGCGGGTGTAAACGACTCCACCACCTCCTCGCAGGTGTAAACGACTCCACCACCTCCTCGCAGGTGTAAATGACTCCTCCACCTCCTCGCGGGTGTAAACGACTCCTCCACCTCCTCGCGGGTGTAAACGACTCCACCACCTCTTCACCAGTGTAAACGACTCGTCCACCTCCTCGCGGGTGTAAACGACTCGTCCACCTCCTAGCGGGTGTAAACGACTCCACCACCTCCTCGCGGGTGTAAACGACTCCTCAACCTCCTCCCGGGTGTAAACGACTCCACCACCTCCTCGCAGGTGTAAACGACTCCACCACCTCCTCGCCGGCGTAAACGACTCCTCCACCTCCTCCACCTCCTCGCGGGTGTAAACGACTCCACCACCTCCTCGCGGGTGTAAACAACTCCTCCACCTCGCGGGTGTAAACGACTCCACCACCTCCTCGCGGGTGTAAACGACTCCACCACCTCCTCGCGGGTGTAAACGACTCCACCACCTCCTGGCGGGTGTAAACAACTCCTCCACCTCGCGGGTGTAAACGACTCCTCCACCTCATTAAGGGTGTAAACGACTCCTCCACCTCCTCCCGGGTGTAAACGACTCCTCCACCTCCTCGCGGGTGTAAACGACTCGTCCACCTCCTCGCGGGTGTAAACGACTCCTCCACCTCCTCGCGGGTGTAAACGACTCCTCCACCTCCTCGCGGGTGTAAACGACTCCTCCACCTCGTTGCGGTTGTAAACGACTCCTCCACCTCCTCGCGGGTGTAAACGACTCCTCCACCTCCTCCCGGGTGTAAACGACTCCACCACCTCCTTGCCGGCGTAAACGACTCCTCCACCTCCTCCACCTCCTCGCGGGTGTAAACGACTCCACCACCTCCTCGCAGGTGTAAACGACTCCACCACCTCCTCGCAGGTGTAAATGACTCCTCCACCTCCTCGCGGGTGTAAACGACTCCTCCACCTCCCCGCGGGTGTAAACGACTCCACCACCTCTTCACCAGTGTAAACGACTCGTCCACCTCCTCGCGGGTGTAAACGACTCGTCCACCTCCTAGCGGGTGTAAACGACTCCACCACCTCCTCGCGGGTGTAAACGACTCCTCAACCTCCTCCCGGGTGTAAACGACTCCACCACCTCCTCGCGGGTGTAAACGACTCCTCCACCTCCTCCCGGGTGTAAACGACTCCACCACCTCCTCGCCGGCGTAAACGACTCCTCCACCTCATCCACCTCCTCGCGGGTGTAAACGACTCCACCACCTCCTCGCAGGTGTAAACGACTCCACCACCTCCTCGCAGGTGTAAATGACTCCTCCACCTCCTCGCGGGTGTAAACGACTCCTCCACCTCCTCGCGGGTGTAAACGACTCCACCACCTCTTCACCAGTGTAAACGACTCGTCCACCTCCTCGCGGGTGTAAACGACTCGTCCACCTCCTCGCGGGTGTAAACGACTCCACCACCTCCTCGCGAGTGTAAACGACTCCTCAACCTCCTCCCGGGTGTAAACGACTCCACCACCTCTTCCCGGGTGTAAACGACTCCTCCACCACCTCCCGGGTGTAAACGACTCCTCCACCTCCTCGCGGGTGTAAACGACTCCACCACCTCCTCGCGGGTGTAAACAACTCCTCCACCTCGCGGGTGTAAACGACTCCACCACCTCCTCGCGGGTGTAAACGACTCCACCACCTCCTCGCGGGTGTAAACGACTCCACCACCTCCTGGCGGGTGTAAACAACTCCTCCACCTCGCGGGTGTAAACGACTCCACCACCTCCTCGTGGGTGTAAACGACTCCACCACCTCCTCGCGGGTGTAAACGACTCCTCCACCTCCTCGCGGGTGTAAACGACTCCACCACCTCCTCGTGGGTGTAAACGACTCCACCACCTCCTCGTGGGTGTAAACGACTCCACCACCTCCTCGCAGGTGTAAACGACTCCTCCACCTCCTCGCGGGTGTAAACGACTCCACCACCTCCTCGCGGATGTAAACGACACCTCCACCTCCTCCCGGGTGTAAACGACTCCACCACCTCCTCGCTTGTTTAAACGACTCCACCACCACCTCGCGGGTGTAAACGACTCCACCACCTCCTCGCGGGTGTAAACGACTCCTCCACCTCCTCGCTTGTTTAAACGACTCCACCACCTCCTCGCGGGTGTAAACGACTCCACTACCTCCTCGCGGGTGTAAACGACTCCACCACCTCCTCGCAGGTGTAAACGACTCCACCACCTCCTCGCAGGTGTAAATGACTCCTCCACCTCCTCGCGGGTGTAAACGACTCCACCACCACCTCGCGGGTGTAAACGACTCCACCACCTCCTCGCGGGTGTAAACGACTCCTCCACCTCCTCGCTTGTTTAAACGACTCCACCACCTCCTCGCGGGTGTAAACGACTCCACTACCTCCTCGCGGGTGTAAACGACTCCACCACCTCCTCGCGGGTGTAAACGACTCCACCACCTCCTCGCGGGTGTAAACGACTCCACCACCTCCTCGCAGGTGTAAATGACTCCACCTCCTCGCGGGTGTAAACGACTCCTCCACCTCGTTGCGGGTGTAAACGACTCCTCCACCTCGTTGCGGGTGTAAACGACTCCTCCACGTCCTCGCGGGTGTAAACGACTCCACCACCTCCTCGCAGGTGTAAACGACTCCTCCACCTCCTCGCGGGTGTAAACGACTCCTCCACCTCCTCGCTTGTTTAAACAACTCCACCACCTCCTCGCGGGTGTAAACGACTCCACCACCTCCTCGCGGGTGTAAACGACTCCACCATCTCCTCTCAGGTGTAAACGACTCCACCACCTCCTCGCAGGTGTAAATGACTGCTCCACCTCCTCGTGGGTGTAAACGTCTCCTCCACCTCGTTGCGGGTGTAAACGACTCCACCACCTCCTCGCCGGCGTAAACGACTCCTCCACCTCCTCGCGGGTGTAAACGACTCGTCCACCTCCTCGCGGATGTAAACGACTCCTCCACCTCCTCCCGGGTGTAAACGACTCCACCACCTCCTCGCAGGTGTAAATGACTCCTCCACCTCCTCGCGGGTGTAAACGACTCCTCCACCTCCTCCCGGGTGTAAACGACTCCTCCACGTCCTCGCGGGTGTAAACGACTCCACCACCTCCTCGCAGGTGTAAACGACTCCACCACCTCCTCGCTTGTTCAAACGACTCCACCACCTCCTCGCAGGTGTAAACGACTCCACCACCTCCTCCCGGGTGTAAACGACTCGTCCACCTCCTCGCGGGTGTAAACGACTCGTCCACCTCGTTGCGGGTGTAAACGACTCCACCACCTCCTCGCCGGCGTAAACGACTCCTCCACCTCCTCGCGGGTGTGAACGACTCCTCCACCTCCTCCCGGGTGTAAATGACTCCTCCACCTCCTCGCGGGTGTAAACGACTCGTCCACCTCCTCGCAGGTGTAAATGACTCCTCCACCTCCTCGCGGGTGTAAACGTCTCCTCCACCTCGTTGCGGGTGTAAACGACTCCACCACCTCCTCGCCGGCGTAAACGACTCCTCCACCTCCTCGCGGGTGTGAACGACTCCTCCACCTCCTCCCGGGTGTAAATGACTCCTCCACCTCCTCGCGGGTGTAAACGACTCGTCCACCTCCTCGCGGATGTAAACGACTCCTCCACCTCCTCCCGGGTGTAAACGACTCCACCACCTCCTCGCTTGTTCAAACGACTCCACCACCTCCTCGCAGGTGTAAACGACTCCACCACCTCCTCCCGGGTGTAAACGACTCCTCCACCTCCTCGCGGGTGTAAACGACTCCACCACCTCCTCACCAGTGTAAACGACTCGTCCACCTCCTCGCGGGTGTAAACGACTCGTCCACCTCCACGCGGGTGTAAACGACTCCACCACCTCCTCGCGGGTGTAAACGACTCCTCCACCTCCTCCCGGGTGTAAACGACTCCACCACCTCCTCCCGGGTGTAAACGACTCCTCCACCTCCTCCCGGGTGTAAACGACTCCTCCACCTCCTCGCAGGTGTAAACGACTCCACCACCTCCTCGCGGGTGTAAACGACTCCACCACCTCCTCGTGGGTGTAAACGACTCCACCACCTCCTCGTGGGTGTAAACGACTACACCACCTCCTCGTGGGTGTAAACGACTCCACCACCTCCTCGTGGGTGTAAACGACTCCACCATGTCCTCGTGGGTGTAAACGACTCCACCACCTCCTCGCAGGTGTAAACGACTCCACCACCTCCTCGCAGGTGTAAATGACTCCTCCACCTCGTTGCGGGTGTAAACGACTCCTCCACCTCGTTGCGGGTGTAAACGACTCCTCCATCTCCTCCCGGGTGTAAACGACTCCTCCACCTCCTCGCGGGTGTAAACGACTCCTCCACCTCCTCGCGGGTGTAAACGACTCGTCCACCTCCTCGCGGGTGTAAACGACTCCACCACCTCCTCGCGGGTGTAAACGACTCCACCACCTCCTCGCGGGTGTAAGTGACTCCTCCACCTCCTCGCTTGTTTAAACGACTCCACCACCTCCTCGCGGGTGTAAACGACTCCACCACCTCCTCGCGGGTGTAAATGACTCCACCACCTCCTCGCAGGTGTAAACGACTCCACCACCTCCTCGCAGGTGTAAACGACTCCACCACCTCCTCGCAGGTGTAAATGACTCCTCCACCTCCTCGCGGGTGTAAACGACTCCTCCACCTCGTTGCGGGTGTAAACGACTCCTCCACCTCCTCCCAGGTGTAAACGACTCCTCCACGTCCTCGCGGGTGTAAACGACTCCACCACCTCCTCGCAGGTGTAAACGACTCCTCCACCTCCTCGCGGGTGTAAACGACTCCACCACCTCCTCGCGGATGTAAACGACACCTCCACCTCCTCCCGGGTGTAAACGACTCCACCACCTCCTCGCTTGTTTAAACGACTCCACCACCTCCTCGCAGGTGTAAACGACTCCACCACCTCCTCGCAGGTGTAAACGACTCCACCACCTCCTCGCAGGTGTAAATGACTCCTCCACCTCCTCGCGGGTGTAAACGACTCCTCCACCTCGTTGCGGGTGTAAACGACTCCTCCACCTCCTCCCAGGTGTAAACGACTCCTCCACGTCCTCGCGGGTGTAAACGACTCCACCACCTCCTCGCAGGTGTAAACGACTCCTCCACCTCCTCGCGGGTGTAAACGACTCCACCACCTCCTCGCGGATGTAAACGACACCTCCACCTCCTCCCGGGTGTAAACGACTCCACCACCTCCTCGCTTGTTTAAACGACTCCACCACCACCTCGCGGGTGTAAACGACTCCACCACCTCCTCGCGGGTGTAAACGACTCCTCCACCTCCTCGCTTGTTTAAACGACTCCACCACCTCCTCGCGGGTGTAAACGACTCCACTACCTCCTCGCGGGTGTAAACGACTCCACCACCTCCTCGCAGGTGTAAACGACTCCACCACCTCCTCGCAGGTGTAAATGACTCCTCCACCTCCTCGCGGGTGTAAACGACTCCACCACCACCTCGCGGGTGTAAACGACTCCACCACCTCCTCGCGGGTGTAAACGACTCCTCCACCTCCTCGCTTGTTTAAACGACTCCACCACCTCCTCGCGGGTGTAAACGACTCCACTACCTCCTCGCGGGTGTAAACGACTCCACCACCTCCTCGCGGGTGTAAACGACTCCACCACCTCCTCGCGGGTGTAAACGACTCCACCACCTCCTCGCAGGTGTAAACGACTCGTCCACCTCCTCGCGGGTGTAAACGACTCCACCACCTCCTCGCGGGTGTAAACGACTCCACCACCTCCTCGCGGGTGTAAGTGACTCCTCCACCTCCTCGCTTGTTTAAACGACTCCACCACCTCCTCGCGGGTGTAAACGACTCCACCACCTCCTCGCGGGTGTAAACGACTCCACCACCTCCTCGCAGGTGTAAACGACTCCACCACCTCCTCGCAGGTGTAAACGACTCCACCACCTCCTCGCAGGTGTAAATGACTCCTCCACCTCCTCGCGGGTGTAAACGACTCCTCCACCTCGTTGCGGGTGTAAACGACTCCTCCACCTCCTCCCAGGTGTAAACGACTCCTCCACGTCCTCGCGGGTGTAAACGACTCCACCACCTCCTCGCAGGTGTAAACGACTCCTCCACCTCCACGCGGGTGTAAACGACTCCTCCACCTCCTCGCTTGTTTAAACGACTCCACCACCTCCTCGCGGGTGTAAACGACTCCACCACCTCCTCGCGGGTGTAAACGACTCCACCACCTCCTCGCGGGTGTAAACGACTCCACCACCTCCTCGCGGGTGTAAACGACTCCACCACCTACTCGCGGGTGTAAACGACTCCTCCACCTCCTCGCCTGTTTGAACGACTCCACCACCTCCTCGCGGGTGTAAACGACTCCACCACCTCCTCGCAGGTGTAAACGACTCCACCATCTCCTCGCAGGTGTAAACGACTCCTCCACCTCCTCGCGGGTGTAAACGACTCCTCCACCTCGTTGCGGGTGTAAACGACTTCTCCACCTCCTCCCGGGTGTAAACGACTCCACCACCTTCTCGCGGGTGTAAACGACTCCACCACCTCCTCACCAGTATAAACGACTCGTCCACCTCCTCGCGGGTGTAAACGACTTGTCCACCTCCTCGCGGGCGTAAACGACTCCTCCACTTCCTCCCGGGTGTAAACGACTCCTCCACCTCCTCGCGGGTGTAAACGACACCTCCACCTCCTCCCGGGTGTAAACGACTCCACCACCTCCTCGCTTGTTTAAACGACTCCACCACCACCTCGCGGGTGTAAACGACTCCACCACCTCCTCGCGGGTGTAAACGACTCCTCCACCTCCTCGCTTGTTTAAACGACTCCACCACCTCCTCGCGGGTGTAAACGACTCCACTACCTCCTCGCGGGTGTAAACGACTCCACCACCTCCTCGCAGGTGTAAACGACTCCACCACCTCCTCGCAGGTGTAAATGACTCCTCCACCTCCTCGCGGGTGTAAACGACTCCACCACCACCTCGCGGGTGTAAACGACTCCACCACCTCCTCGCGGGTGTAAACGACTCCTCCACCTCCTCGCTTGTTTAAACGACTCCACCACCTCCTCGCGGGTGTAAACGACTCCACTACCTCCTCGCGGGTGTAAACGACTCCACCACCTCCTCGCGGGTGTAAACGACTCCACCACCTCCTCGCGGGTGTAAACGACTCCACCACCTCCTCGCAGGTGTAAACGACTCGTCCACCTCCTCGCGGGTGTAAACGACTCCACCACCTCCTCGCGGGTGTAAACGACTCCACCACCTCCTCGCGGGTGTAAGTGACTCCTCCACCTCCTCGCTTGTTTAAACGACTCCACCACCTCCTCGCGGGTGTAAACGACTCCACCACCTCCTCGCGGGTGTAAACGACTCCACCACCTCCTCGCAGGTGTAAACGACTCCACCACCTCCTCGCAGGTGTAAACGACTCCACCACCTCCTCGCAGGTGTAAATGACTCCTCCACCTCCTCGCGGGTGTAAACGACTCCTCCACCTCGTTGCGGGTGTAAACGACTCCTCCACCTCCTCCCAGGTGTAAACGACTCCTCCACGTCCTCGCGGGTGTAAACGACTCCACCACCTCCTCGCAGGTGTAAACGACTCCTCCACCTCCACGCGGGTGTAAACGACTCCTCCACCTCCTCGCTTGTTTAAACGACTCCACCACCTCCTCGCGGGTGTAAACGACTCCACCACCTCCTCGCGGGTGTAAACGACTCCACCACCTCCTCGCGGGTGTAAACGACTCCACCACCTCCTCGCGGGTGTAAACGACTCCACCACCTACTCGCGGGTGTAAACGACTCCTCCACCTCCTCGCCTGTTTGAACGACTCCACCACCTCCTCGCGGGTGTAAACGACTCCACCACCTCCTCGCAGGTGTAAACGACTCCACCATCTCCTCGCAGGTGTAAACGACTCCTCCACCTCCTCGCGGGTGTAAACGACTCCTCCACCTCGTTGCGGGTGTAAACGACTTCTCCACCTCCTCCCGGGTGTAAACGACTCCACCACCTTCTCGCGGGTGTAAACGACTCCACCACCTCCTCACCAGTATAAACGACTCGTCCACCTCCTCGCGGGTGTAAACGACTTGTCCACCTCCTCGCGGGCGTAAACGACTCCTCCACTTCCTCCCGGGTGTAAACGACTCCTCCACCTCCTCGCGGGTGTAAACGACTCCTCCACCTCCTCGCGGGTGTAAACGACTCCACCACCTCCTCGCGGGTGTAAACGACTCCTCCACCTCCTCGCTTGTTTAAACGACTCCACCACCTCCTCGCGGGTGTAAACGACTCCACCACCTCCTCGCAGGTGTAAACGACTCCTCCACCTCCTATCAGGTGTAAATGACTCCTCCACCTCCTCGCGGGTGTAAACGACTCCTCCACCTCATTGCGGGTGTAAACGACTCCTCCACCTCCTCCCGGGTGTAAACGACTCCTCCACCTCCTCGCGGGTGTAAACGACTCGTCCACCTCCTCGCGGGTGTAAACGACTCCTCCACCTCCTCGCGGGTGTAAACGACTCCTCCACCTCCTCGCGGGTGTAAACGACTCCTCCACCTCGTTGCGGTTGTAAACGACTCCTCCACCTCCTCGCGGGTGTAAACGACTCCTCCACCTCCTCCCGGGTGTAAACGACTCCACCACCTCCTCGCCGGCGTAAACGACTCCTCCACCTCCTCCACCTCCTCGCGGGTGTAAACGACTCCACCACCTCCTCGCAGGTGTAAACGACTCCACCACCTCCTCGCTTGTTTAAACGACTCCACCACCACCTCGCGGGTGTAAACGACTCCACCACCTCCTCGCGGGTGTAAACGACTCCTCCACCTCCTCGCTTGTTTAAACGACTCCACCACCTCCTCGCGGGTGTAAACGACTCCACTACCTCCTCGCGGGTGTAAACGACTCCACCACCTCCTCGCAGGTGTAAACGACTCCACCACCTCCTCGGAGGTGTAAATGACTCCTCCACCTCCTCGCGGGTGTAAACGACTCCACCACCACCTCGCGGGTGTAAACGACTCCACCACCTCCTCGCGGGTGTAAACGACTCCTCCACCTCCTCGCTTGTTTAAACGACTCCACCACCTCCTCGCGGGTGTAAACGACTCCACTACCTCCTCGCGGGTGTAAACGACTCCACCACCTCCTCGCGGGTGTAAACGACTCCACCACCTCCTCGCGAGTGTAAACGACTCCACCACCTCCTCGCAGGTGTAAACGACTCGTCCACCTCCTCGCGGGTGTAAACGACTCCACCACCTCCTCGCGGGTGTAAACGACTCCACCACCTCCTCGCGGGTGTAAGTGACTCCTCCACCTCCTCGCTTGTTTAAACGACTCCACCACCTCCTCGCGGGTGTAAACGACTCCTCCACCTCCTCGCGGGTGTAAACGACTCCACCACCTCCTCGCGGGTGTAAACGACTCCACCACCTCCTCGCAGGTGTAAACGACTCCACCACCTCCTCGCAGGTGTAAATGACTCCTCCACCTCCTCGCGGGTGTAAACGACTCCTCCACCTCGTTGCGGGTGTAAACGACTCCTCCACCTCCTCCCAGGTGTAAACGACTCCTCCACGTCCTCGCGGGTGTAAACGACTCCACCACCTCCTCGCAGGTGTAAACGACTCCTCCACCTCCACGCGGGTGTAAACGACTCCTCCACCTCCTCGCTTGTTTAAACGACTCCACCACCTCCTCGCGGGTGTAAACGACTCCACCACCTCCTCGCGGGTGTAAACGACTCCACCACCTCCTCGCGGGTGTAAACGACTCCACCACCTCCTCGCGGGTGTAAACGACTCCACCACCTACTCGCGGGTGTAAACGACTCCTCCACCTCCTCGCCTGTTTGAACGACTCCACCACCTCCTCGCGGGTGTAAACGACTCCACCACCTCCTCGCAGGTGTAAACGACTCCACCATCTCCTCGCAGGTGTAAACGACTCCTCCACCTCCTCGCGGGTGTAAACGACTCCTCCACCTCGTTGCGGGTGTAAACGACTTCTCCACCTCCTCCCGGGTGTAAACGACTCCACCACCTTCTCGCGGGTGTAAACGACTCCACCACCTCCTCACCAGTATAAACGACTCGTCCACCTCCTCGCGGGTGTAAACGACTTGTCCACCTCCTCGCGGGCGTAAACGACTCCTCCACTTCCTCCCGGGTGTAAACGACTCCTCCACCTTCTCGCGGGTGTAAACGACTCCACCACCTCCTCACCAGTATAAACGACTCCTCCACCTCCTCGCTTGTTTAAACGACTCCACCACCTCCTCGCGGGTGTAAACGACTCCACCACCTCCTCGCGGGTGTAAACGACTCCACCACCTCCTCGCGGGTGTAAACGACTCCACCACCTACTCGCGGGTGTAAACGACTCCTCCACCTCCTCGCCTGTTTGAACGACTCCACCACCTCCTCGCGGGTGTAAACGACTCCACCACCTCCTCGCAGGTGTAAACGACTCCACCATCTCCTCGCAGGTGTAAACGACTCCTCCACCTCCTCGCGGGTGTAAAAGACTCCTCCACCTCGTTGCGGGTGTAAACGACTTCTCCACCTCCTCCCGGGTGTAAACGACTCCACCACCTTCTCGCGGGTGTAAACGACTCCACCACCTCCTCACCAGTATAAACGACTCGTCCACCTCCTCGCGGGTGTAAACGACTTGTCCACCTCCTCGCGGGCGTAAACGACTCCTCCACTTCCTCCCGGGTGTAAACGACTCCTCCACCTCCTCGCGGGTGTAAACGACTCCTCCACCTCCTCGCGGGTGTAAACGACTCCACCACCTCCTCGCGGGTGTAAACGACTCCTCCACCTCCTCGCTTGTTTAAACGACTCCACCACCTCCTCGCGGGTGTAAACGACTCCACCACCTCCTCGCAGGTGTAAACGACTCCTCCACCTCCTATCAGGTGTAAATGACTCCTCCACCTCCTCGCGGGTGTAAACGACTCCTCCACCTCATTGCGGGTGTAAACGACTCCTCCACCTCCTCCCGGGTGTAAACGACTCCTCCACCTCCTCGCGGGTGTAAACGACTCGTCCACCTCCTCGCGGGTGTAAACGACTCCTCCACCTCCTCGCGGGTGTAAACGACTCCTCCACCTCCTCGCGGGTGTAAACGACTCCTCCACCTCGTTGCGGTTGTAAACGACTCCTTCACCTCCTCGCGGGTGTAAACGACTCCTCCACCTCCTCCCGGGTGTAAACGACTCCACCACCTCCTCGCCGGCGTAAACGACTCCTCCACCTCCTCCACCTCCTCGCGGGTGTAAACGACTCCACCACCTCCTCGCAGGTGTAAACGACTCCACCACCTCCTCGCAGGTGTAAATGACTCCTCCACCTCCTCGCGGGTGTAAACGACTCCTCCACCTCCTCGCGGGTGTAAACGACTCCACCACCTCTTCACCAGTGTAAACGACTCGTCCACCTCCTCGCGGGTGTAAACGACTCGTCCACCTCCTCGCGGGTGTAAACGACTCCACCACCTCCTCGCGGGTGTAAACGACTCCTCAACCTCCTCCCGGGTGTAAACGACTCCACCACCTCCTCGCGGGTGTAAACGACTCCTCCACCTCCTCCCGGGTGTAAACGACTCCACCACCTCCTCGCCGGCGTAAACGACTCCTCCACCTCCTCCACCTCCTCGCGGGTGTAAACGACTCCACCACCTCCTCGCAGGTGTAAACGACTCCACCACCTCCTCGCAGGTGTAAATGACTCCTCCACCTCCTCGCGGGTGTAAACGACTCCTCCACCTCCTCGCGGGTGTAAACGACTCCACCACCTCTTCACCAGTGTAAACGACTCGTCCACCTCCTCGCGGGTGTAAACGACTCGTCCACCTCCTCGCGGGTGTAAACGACTCCACCACCTCCTCGCGAGTGTAAACGACTCCTCAACCTCCTCCCGGGTGTAAACGACTCCACCACCTCTTCCCGGGTGTAAACGACTCCTCCACCTCCTCCCGGGTGTAAACGACTCCTCCACCTCCTCGCGGGTGTAAACGACTCCACCACCTCCTCGCGGGTGTAAACAACTCCTCCACCTCGCGGGTGTAAACGACTCCACCACCTCCTCGCGGGTGTAAACGACTCCACCACCTCCTCGCGGGTGTAAACGACTCCACCACCTCCTGGCGGGTGTAAACAACTCCTCCACCTCGCGGGTGTAAACGACTCAACCACCTCCTCGTGGGTGTAAACGACTCCACCACCTCCTCGCGGGTGTAAACGACTCCTCCACCTCCTCGCGGGTGTAAACGACTCCACCACCTCCTCGTGGGTGTAAACGACTCCACCACCTCCTCGAGGGTGTAAACGACTCCACCACCTCCTCGCAGGTGTAAACGACTCCTCCACCTCCTCGCGGGTGTAAACGACTCCACCACCTCCTCGCGGATGTAAACGACACCTCCACCTCCTCCCGGGTGTAAACGACTCCACCACCTCCTCGCTTGTTTAAACGACTCCACCACCACCTCGCGGGTGTAAACGACTCCACCACCTCCTCGCGGGTGTAAACGACTCCTCCACCTCCTCGCTTGTTTAAACGACTCCACCACCTCCTCGCGGGTGTAAACGACTCCACTACCTCCTCGCGGGTGTAAACGACTCCACCACCTCCTCGCAGGTGTAAACGACTCCACCACCTCCTCGGAGGTGTAAATGACTCCTCCACCTCCTCGCGGGTGTAAACGACTCCACCACCACCTCGCGGGTGTAAACGACTCCACCACCTCCTCGCGGGTGTAAACGACTCCTCCACCTCCTCGCTTGTTTAAACGACTCCACCACCTCCTCGCGGGTGTAAACGACTCCACTACCTCCTCGCGGGTGTAAACGACTCCACCACCTCCTCGCGGGTGTAAACGACTCCACCACCTCCTCGCGGGTGTAAACGACTCCACCACCTCCTCGCAGGTGTAAATGACTCCACCTCCTCGCGGGTGTAAACGACTCCTCCACCTCGTTGCGGGTGTAAACGACTCCTCCACCTCGTTGCGGGTGTAAACGACTCCTCCACGTCCTCGCGGGTGTAAACGACTCCACCACCTCCTCGCAGGTGTAAACGACTCCTCCACCTCCTCGCGGGTGTAAACGACTCCTCCACCTCCTCGCTTGTTTAAACAACTCCACCACCTCCTCGCGGGTGTAAACGACTCCACCACCTCCTCGCGGGTGTAAACGACTCCACCATCTCCTCGCAGGTGTAAACGACTCCACCACCTCCTCGCAGGTGTAAATGACTGCTCCACCTCCTCGTGGGTGTAAACGTCTCCTCCACCTCGTTGCGGGTGTAAACGACTCCACCACCTCCTCGCCGGCGTAAACGACTCCTCCACCTCCTTGCGGGTGTAAACGACTCGTCCACCTCCTCGCGGATGTAAACGACTCCTCCACCTCCTCCCGGGTGTAAACGACTCCACCACCTCCTCGCTTGTTTTAACGACTCCACCACCTCCTCGCAGGTGTAAACGACTCCACCACCTCCTCCCGGGTGTAAACGACTCCTCCACCTCCTCGCGGGTGTAAACGACTCCACCACCTCCTCACCAGTGTAAACGACTCGTCCACCTAATCGCGGGTGTAAACTACTCGTCCACCTCCACGCGGGTGTAAACGACTCCACCACCTCCTCGCGGGTGTAAACGACTCCTCCACCTCCTCCCGGGTGTAAACGACTCCACCACCTCCTCCCGGGTGTAAACGACTCCTCCACCTTCTCGCGGGTGTAAACGACTCCACCACCTCCTCACCAGTATAAACGACTCGTCCACCTCCTCGCGGGTGTAAACGACTTGTCCACCTCCTCGCGGGCGTAAACGACTCCTCCACTTCCTCCCGGGTGTAAACGACTCCTCCACCTCCTCGCTTGTTTAAACGACTCCACCACCTCCTCGCGGGTGTAAACGACTCCACCACCTCCTCGCAGGTGTAAACGACTCCACCACCTCCTCGCAGGTGTAAATGACTCCTCCACCTCCTCGCGGGTGTAAACGACTCCTCCACCTCATTGCGGGTGTAAACGACTCCTCCACCTCCTCCCGGGTGTAAACGACTCCTCCACCTCCTCGCGGGTGTAAACGACTCGTCCACCTCCTCGCAGGTGTAAACGACTCCTCCACCTCCTCGCGGGTGTAAACGACTCCTCCACCTCCTCGCGGGTGTAAACGACTTGTCCACCTCCTCGCGGGTGTAAACGACTTGTCCACCTCCTCGCGGGTGTAAACGACTCGTCCACCTCCTCGCGGGTGTAAACGACTCGTCCACCTGCTCGCGGGTGTAAACGACTCCACCACCTCCTCGCGGGTGTAAACGACTCCTCCACCTCGTTGCGGTTGTAAACGACTCCTCCACCTCCTCGCGGGTGTAAACGACTCCTCCACCTCCTCCCGGGTGTAAACGACTCCACCACCTCCTCGCCGGCGTAAACGACTCCTCCACCTCCTCCACCTCCTCGCGGGTGTAAACGACTCCACCACCTCCTCGCAGGTGTAAACGACTCCACCACCTCCTCGCAGGTGTAAATGACTCCTCCACCTCCTCGCGGGTGTAAACGACTCCTCCACCTCCTCGCGGGTGTAAACGACTCCACCACCTCTTCACCAGTGTAAACGACTCCACCACCTCATCGCGGGTGTAAACGACTCGTCCACCTCCTCGCGGGTGTAAACGACTCCACCACCTCCTCGCGGGTGTAAACGACTCCTCAACCTCCTCCCGGGTGTAAACGACTCCACCACCTCCTCGCGGGTGTAAACGACTCCTCCACCTCCTCCCGGGTGTAAACGACTCCACCACCTCCTCGCCGGCGTAAACGACTCCTCCACCTCCTCCACCTCCTCGCGGGTGTAAACGACTCCACCACCTCCTCGCAGGTGTAAACGACTCCACCACCTCCTCGCAGGTGTAAATGACTCCTCCACCTCCTCGCGGGTGTAAACGACTCCTCCACCTCCTCGCGGGTGTAAACGACTCCACCACCTCTTCACCAGTGTAAACGACTCGTCCACCTCCTCGCGGGTGTAAACGACTCGTCCACCTCCTCGCGGGTGTAAACGACTCCACCACCTCCTCGCGAGTGTAAACGACTCCTCAACCTCCTCCCGGGTGTAAACGACTCCACCACCTCTTCCCGGGTGTAAACGACTCCTCCACCTCCTCCCGGGTGTAAACGACTCCTCCACCTCCTCGCGGGTGTAAACGACTCCACCACCTCCTCGCGGGTGTAAACGACTCCTCAACCTCCTCCCGGGTGTAAACGACTCCACCACCTCCTCGCGGGTGTAAACGACTCCTCCACCTCCTCCCGGGTGTAAACGACTCCACCACCTCCTCGCCGGCGTAAACGACTCCTCCACCTCCTCCACCTCCTCGCGGGTGTAAACGACTCCACCACCTCCTCGCAGGTGTAAACGACTCCACCACCTCCTCGCAGGTGTAAATGACTCCTCCACCTCCTCGCGGGTGTAAACGACTCCTCCACCTCCTCGCGGGTGTAAACGACTCCACCACCTCTTCACCAGTGTAAACGACTCGTCCACCTCCTCGCGGGTGTAAACGACTCGTCCACCTCCTCGCGGGTGTAAACGACTCCACCACCTCCTCGCGAGTGTAAACGACTCCTCAACCTCCTCCCGGGTGTAAACGACTCCACCACCTCTTCCCGGGTGTAAACGACTCCTCCACCTCCTCCCGGGTGTAAACGACTCCTCCACCTCCTCGCGGGTGTAAACGACTCCACCACCTCCTCGCGGGTGTAAACGACTCCACCACCTCCTCGCGGGTGTAAGTGACTCCTCCACCTCCTCGCTTGTTTAAACGACTCCACCACCTCCTCGCGGGTGTAAACGACTCCACCACCTCCTCGCGGGTGTAAACGACTCCACCACCTCCTCGCAGGTGTAAACGACTCCACCACCTCCTCGCAGGTGTAAACGACTCCACCACCTCCTCGCAGGTGTAAATGACTCCTCCACCTCCTCGCGGGTGTAAACGACTCCTCCACCTCGTTGCGGGTGTAAACGACTCCTCCACCTCCTCCCAGGTGTAAACGACTCCTCCACGTCCTCGCGGGTGTAAACGACTCCACCACCTCCTCGCAGGTGTAAACGACTCCTCCACCTCCACGCGGGTGTAAACGACTCCTCCACCTCCTCGCTTGTTTAAACGACTCCACCACCTCCTCGCGGGTGTAAACGACTCCACCACCTCCTCGCGGGTGTAAGTGACTCCTCCACCTCCTCGCTTGTTTAAACGACTCCACCACCTCCTCGCGGGTGTAAACGACTCCACCACCTCCTCGCGGGTGTAAACGACTCCACCACCTCCTCGCAGGTGTAAACGACTCCACCACCTCCTCGCAGGTGTAAACGACTCCACCACCTCCTCGCAGGTGTAAATGACTCCTCCACCTCCTCGCGGGTGTAAACGACTCCTCCACCTCGTTGCGGGTGTAAACGACTCCTCCACCTCCTCCCAGGTGTAAACGACTCCTCCACGTCCTCGCGGGTGTAAACGACTCCACCACCTCCTCGCAGGTGTAAACGACTCCTCCACCTCCACGCGGGTGTAAACGACTCCTCCACCTCCTCGCTTGTTTAAACGACTCCACCACCTCCTCGCGGGTGTAAACGACTCCACCACCTCCTCGCGGGTGTAAACGACTCCACCACCTCCTCGCGGGTGTAAACGACTCCACCTCCTCCTCGCGGGTGTAAACGACTCCACCACCTACTCGCGGGTGTAAACGACTCCTCCACCTCCTCGCCTGTTTGAACGACTCCACCACCTCCTCGCGGGTGTAAACGACTCCACCACCTCCTCGCAGGTGTAAACGACTCCACCATCTCCTCGCAGGTGTAAACGACTCCTCCACCTCCTCGCGGGTGTAAACGACTCCTCCACCTCGTTGCGGGTGTAAACGACTTCTCCACCTCCTCCCGGGTGTAAACGACTCCACCACCTTCTCGCGGGTGTAAACGACTCCACCACCTCCTCACCAGTATAAACGACTCGTCCACCTCCTCGCGGGTGTAAACGACTTGTCCACCTCCTCGCGGGCGTAAACGACTCCTCCACTTCCTCCCGGGTGTAAACGACTCCTCCACCTCCTCGCGGGTGTAAACGACTCCTCCACCTCCTCGCGGGTGTAAACGACTCCACCACCTCCTCGCGGGTGTAAACGACTCCTCCACCTCCTCGCTTGTTTAAACGACTCCACCACCTCCTCGCGGGTGTAAACGACTCCACCACCTCCTCGCAGGTGTAAACGACTCCTCCACCTCCTATCAGGTGTAAAGGACTCCTCCACCTCCTCGCGGGTGTAAACGACTCCTCCACCTCATTGCGGGTGTAAACGACTCCTCCACCTCCTCCCGGGTGTAAACGACTCCTCCACCTCCTCGCGGGTGTAAACGACTCGTCCACCTCCTCGCGGGTGTAAACGACTCCTCCACCTCCTCGCGGGTGTAAACGACTCCTCCACCTCCTCGCGGGTGTAAACGACTCCTCCACCTCCTCGCGGGTGTAAACGACTCCTCCACCTCGTTGCGGTTGTAAACGACTCCTCCACCTCCTCGCGGGTGTAAACGACTCCTCCACCTCCTCCCGGGTGTAAACGACTCCACCACCTCCTCGCCGGCGTAAACGACTCCTCCACCTCCTCCACCTCCTCGCGGGTGTAAACGACTCCACCACCTCCTCGCAGGTGTAAACGACTCCACCACCTCCTCGCAGGTGTAAATGACTCCTCCACCTCCTCGCGGGTGTAAACGACTCCTCCACCTCCTCGCGGGTGTAAACGACTCCACCACCTCTTCACCAGTGTAAACGACTCGTCCACCTCCTCGCGGGTGTAAACGACTCGTCCACCTCCTCGCGGGTGTAAACGACTCCACCACCTCCTCGCGGGTGTAAACGACTCCTCAACCTCCTCCCGGGTGTAAACGACTCCACCACCTCCTCGCGGGTGTAAACGACTCCTCCACCTCCTCCCGGGTGTAAACGACTCCACCACCTCCTCGCCGGCGTAAACGACTCCTCCACCTCCTCCACCTCCTCGCGGGTGTAAACGACTCCACCACCTCCTCGCAGGTGTAAACGACTCCACCACCTCCTCGCAGGTGTAAATGACTCCTCCACCTCCTCGCGGGTGTAAACGACTCCTCCACCTCCTCGCGGGTGTAAACGACTCCACCACCTCTTCACCAGTGTAAACGACTCGTCCACCTCCTCGCGGGTGTAAACGACTCGTCCACCTCCTCGCGGGTGTAAACGACTCCACCACCTCCTCGCGAGTGTAAACGACTCCTCAACCTCCTCCCGGGTGTAAACGACTCCACCACCTCTTCCCGGGTGTAAACGACTCCTCCACCTCCTCCCGGGTGTAAACGACTCCTCCACCTCCTCCCGGGTGTAAACGACTCCTCCACCTCCTCGCGGGTGTAAACGACTCCACCACCTCCTCGCGGGTGTAAACAACTCCTCCACCTCGCGGGTGTAAACGACTCCACCACCTCCTCGCGGGTGTAAACGACTCCACCACCTCCTCGCGGGTGTAAACGACTCCACCACCTCCTGGCGGGTGTAAACAACTCCTCCACCTCGCGGGTGTAAACGACTCCACCACCTCCTCGTGGGTGTAAACGACTCCACCACCTCCTCGCGGGTGTAAACGACTCCTCCACCTCCTCGCGGGTGTAAACGACTCCACCACCTCCTCGTGGGTGTAAACGACTCCACCACCTCCTCGTGGGTGTAAACGACTCCACCACCTCCTCGCAGGTGTAAACGACTCCTCCACCTCCTCGCGGGTGTAAACGACTCCACCACCTCCTCGCGGATGTAAACGACACCTCCACCTCCTCCCGGGTGTAAACGACTCCACCACCTCCTCGCTTGTTTAAACGACTCCACCACCACCTCGCGGGTGTAAACGACTCCACCACCTCCTCGCGGGTGTAAACGACTCCTCCACCTCCTCGCTTGTTTAAACGACTCCACCACCTCCTCGCGGGTGTAAACGACTCCACTACCTCCTCGCGGGTGTAAACGACTCCACCACCTCCTCGCAGGTGTAAACGACTCCACCACCTCCTCGCAGGTGTAAATGACTCCTCCACCTCCTCGCGGGTGTAAACGACTCCACCACCACCTCGCGGGTGTAAACGACTCCACCACCTCCTCGCGGGTGTAAACGACTCCTCCACCTCCTCGCTTGTTTAAACGACTCCACCACCTCCTCGCGGGTGTAAACGACTCCACTACCTCCTCGCGGGTGTAAACGACTCCACCACCTCCTCGCGGGTGTAAACGACTCCACCACCTCCTCGCGGGTGTAAACGATTCCACCATCTCCTCGCAGGTGTAAACGACTCCACCACCTCCTCGCAGGTGTAAATGACTGCTCCACCTCCTCGTGGGTGTAAACGTCTCCTCCACCTCGTTGCGGGTGTAAACGACTCCACCACCTCCTCGCCGGCGTAAACGACTCCTCCACCTCCTTGCGGGTGTAAACGACTCGTCCACCTCCTCGCGGATGTAAACGACTCCTCCACCTCCTCCCGGGTGTAAACGACTCCACCACCTCCTCGCTTGTTTTAACGACTCCACCACCTCCTCGCAGGTGTAAACGACTCCACCACCTCCTCCCGGGTGTAAACGACTCCTCCACCTCCGCGCGGGTGTAAACGACTCCACCACCTCCTCACCAGTGTAAACGACTCGTCCACCTCCTCGCGGGTGTAAACTACTCGTCCACCTCCACGCGGGTGTAAACGACTCCACCACCTCCTCGCGGGTGTAAACGACTCCTCCACCTCCTCCCGGGTGTAAACGACTCCACCACCTCCTCCCGGGTGTAAACGACTCCTCCACCTTCTCGCGGGTGTAAACGACTCCACCACCTCCTCACCAGTATAAACGACTCGTCCACCTCCTCGCGGGTGTAAACGACTTGTCCACCTCCTCGCGGGCGTAAACGACTCCTCCACTTCCTCCCGGGTGTAAACGACTCCTCCACCTCCTCGCTTGTTTAAACGACTCCACCACCTCCTCGCGGGTGTAAACGACTCCACCACCTCCTCGCAGGTGTAAACGACTCCACCACCTCCTCGCAGGTGTAAATGACTCCTCCACCTCCTCGCGGGTGTAAACGACTCCTCCACCTCATTGCGGGTGTAAACGACTCCTCCACCTCCTCCCGGGTGTAAACGACTCCTCCACCTCCTCGCGGGTGTAAACGACTCGTCCACCTCCTCGCAGGTGTAAACGACTCCTCCACCTCCTCGCGGGTGTAAACGACTCCTCCACCTCCTCGCGGGTGTAAACGACTTGTCCACCTCCTCGCGGGTGTAAACGACTTGTCCACCTCCTCGCGGGTGTAAACGACTCGTCCACCTCCTCGCGGGTGTAAACGACTCGTCCACCTGCTCGCGGGTGTAAACGACTCCACCACCTCCTCGCGGGTGTAAACGACTCCTCCACCTCGTTGCGGTTGTAAACGACTCCTCCACCTCCTCGCGGGTGTAAACGACTCCTCCACCTCCTCCCGGGTGTAAACGACTCCACCACCTCCTCGCCGGCGTAAACGACTCCTCCACCTCCTCCACCTCCTCGCGGGTGTAAACGACTCCACCACCTCCTCGCAGGTGTAAACGACTCCACCACCTCCTCGCAGGTGTAAATGACTCCTCCACCTCCTCGCGGGTGTAAACGACTCCTCCACCTCCTCGCGGGTGTAAACGACTCCACCACCTCTTCACCAGTGTAAACGACTCCACCACCTCATCGCGGGTGTAAACGACTCGTCCACCTCCTCGCGGGTGTAAACGACTCCACCACCTCCTCGCGGGTGTAAACGACTCCTCAACCTCCTCCCGGGTGTAAACGACTCCACCACCTCCTCGCGGGTGTAAACGACTCCTCCACCTCCTCCCGGGTGTAAACGACTCCACCACCTCCTCGCCGGCGTAAACGACTCCTCCACCTCCTCCACCTCCTCGCGGGTGTAAACGACTCCACCACCTCCTCGCAGGTGTAAACGACTCCACCACCTCCTCGCAGGTGTAAATGACTCCTCCACCTCCTCGCGGGTGTAAACGACTCCTCCACCTCCTCGCGGGTGTAAACGACTCCACCACCTCTTCACCAGTGTAAACGACTCGTCCACCTCCTCGCGGGTGTAAACGACTCGTCCACCTCCTCGCGGGTGTAAACGACTCCACCACCTCCTCGCGAGTGTAAACGACTCCTCAACCTCCTCCCGGGTGTAAACGACTCCACCACCTCTTCCCGGGTGTAAACGACTCCTCCACCTCCTCCCGGGTGTAAACGACTCCTCCACCTCCTCGCGGGTGTAAACGACTCCACCACCTCCTCGCGGGTGTAAACGACTCCTCAACCTCCTCCCGGGTGTAAAAGACTCCACCACCTCCTCGCCGGCGTAAACGACTCCTCCACCTCCTCCACCTCCTCGCGGGTGTAAACGACTCCACCACCTCCTCGCAGGTGTAAACGACTCCACCACCTCCTCGCAGGTGTAAATGACTCCTCCACCTCCTCGCGGGTGTAAACGACTCCTCCACCTCCCCCCGGGTGTAAACGACTCCACCACCTCTTCACCTGTGTAAACGACTCCACCACCTCCTCGCGGGTGTAAACGACTCGTCCACCTCCTCGCGGGTGTAAACGACTCCACCACCTCCTCGCGGGTGTAAACGACTCCTCAACCTCCTCCCGGGTGTAAACGACTCCACCACCTCCTCGCGGGTGTAAACGACTCCTCCACCTCCTCCCGGGTGTAAACGACTCCACCACCTCCTCGCCGGCGTAAACGACTCCTCCACCTCCTCCACCTCCTCGCGGGTGTAAACGACTCCACCACCTCCTCGCAGGTGTAAACGACTCCACCACCTCCTCGCAGGTGTAAATGACTCCTCCACCTCCTCGCGGGTGTAAACGACTCCTCCACCTCCTCGCGGGTGTAAACGACTCCACCACCTCTTCACCAGTGTAAACGACTCGTCCACCTCCTCGCGGGTGTAAACGACTCGTCCACCTCCTCGCGGGTGTAAACGACTCCACCACCTCCTCGCGAGTGTAAACGACTCCTCAACCTCCTCCCGGGTGTAAACGACTCCACCACCTCTTCCCGGGTGTAAACGACTCCTCCACCTCCTCCCGGGTGTAAACGACTCCTCCACCTCCTCGCGGGTGTAAACGACTCCACCACCTCCTCGCGGGTGTAAACAACTCCTCCACCTCGCCGGTGTAAACGACTCCACCACCTCCTCGCGGGTGTAAACGACTCCACCACCTCCTCGCGGGTGTAAACGACTCCACCACCTCCTCGCTGGTGTAAACAACTCCTCCACCTCGCGGGTGTAAACGACTCCACCACCTCCTCGTGGGTGTAAACGACTCCACCACCTCCTCGCGGGTGTAAACGACTCCTCCACCTCCTCGCGGGTGTAAACGACTCCACCACCTCCTCGTGGGTGTAAACGACTCCACCACCTCCTCGTGGGTGTAAACGACTCCACCACCTCCTCGCAGGTGTAAACGACTCCACCACCTCCTCGTGGGTGTAAACGACTCCACCACCTCCTCGCAGGTGTAAACGACTCCTCCACCTCCTCGCGGGTGTAAACGACTCCACCACCTCCTCACGGATGTAAACGACTCCTCCACCTCCTCCCGGGTGTAAACGACTCCACCACCTCCTCACTTGTTTAAACGACTCCACCACCACCTCGCGGGTGTAAACGACTCCACCACCTCCTCGCGGGTGTAAACGACTCCTCCACCTCCTCGCTTGTTTAAACGACTCCACCACCTCCTCGCAGGTGTAAACGACTCCACTACCTCCTCGCGGGTGTAAACGACTCCACCACCTCCTCGCAGGTGTAAACGACTCCACCACCTCCTCGCAGGTGTAAATGACTCCTCCACCTCCTCGCGGGTGTAAACGACTCCACCACCACCTCGCGGGTGTAAACGACTCCACCACCTCCTCGCGGGTGTAAACGACTCCTCCACCTCCTCGCTTGTTTAAACGACTCCACCACCTCCTCGCGGGTGTAAACGACTCCACTACCTCCTCGCGGGTGTAAACGACTCCACCACCTCCACGCGGGTGTAAACGACTCCACCACCTCCTCGCGGGTGTAAACGACTCCTCCACCTCCTCCCGGGTGTAAACGACTCCACCACCTCCTCCCGGGTGTAAACGACTCCTCCACCTTCTCGCGGGTGTAAACGACTCCACCACCTCGTCACCAGTATAAACGACTCGTCCACCTCCTCGCGGGTGTAAACGACTTGTCCACCTCCTCGCGGGCGTAAACGACTCCTCCACTTCCTCCCGGGTGTAAACGACTCCTCCACCTCCTCGCTTGTTTAAACGACTCCACCACCTCCTCGCGGGTGTAAACGACTCCACCACCTCCTCGCAGGTGTAAACGACTCCACCACCTCCTCGCAGGTGTAAATGACTCCTCCACCTCCTCGCGGGTGTAAACGACTCCTCCACCTCATTGCGGGTGTAAACGACTCCTCCACCTCCTCCCGGGTGTAAACGACTCCTCCACCTCCTCGCGGGTGTAAACGACTCGTCCACCTCCTCGCAGGTGTAAACGACTCCTCCACCTCCTCGCGGGTGTAAACGACTCCTCCACCTCCTCGCGGGTGTAAACGACTTGTCCACCTCCTCGCGGGTGTAAACGACTTGTCCACCTCCTCGCGGGTGTAAACGACTCGTCCACCTCCTCGCGGGTGTAAACGACTCGTCCACCTGCTCGCGGGTGTAAACGACTCCACCACCTCCTCGCGGGTGTAAACGACTCCTCCACCTCGTTGCGGTTGTAAACGACTCCTCCACCTCCTCGCGGGTGTAAACGACTCCTCCACCTCCTCCCGGGTGTAAACGACTCCACCACCTCCTCGCCGGCGTAAACGACTCCTCCACCTCCTCCACCTCCTCGCGGGTGTAAACGACTCCACCACCTCCTCGCAGGTGTAAACGACTCCACCACCTCCTCGCAGGTGTAAATGACTCCTCCACCTCCTCGCGGGTGTAAACGACTCCTCCACCTCCTCGCGGGTGTAAACGACTCCACCACCTCTTCACCAGTGTAAACGACTCCACCACCTCATCGCGGGTGTAAACGACTCGTCCACCTCCTCGCGGGTGTAAACGACTCCACCACCTCCTCGCGGGTGTAAACGACTCCTCAACCTCCTCCCGGGTGTAAACGACTCCACCACCTCCTCGCGGGTGTAAACGACTCCTCCACCTCCTCCCGGGTGTAAACGACTCCACCACCTCCTCGCCGGCGTAAACGACTCCTCCACCTCCTCCACCTCCTCGCGGGTGTAAACGACTCCACCACCTCCTCGCAGGTGTAAACGACTCCACCACCTCCTCGCAGGTGTAAATGACTCCTCCACCTCCTCGCGGGTGTAAACGACTCCTCCACCTCCTCGCGGGTGTAAACGACTCCACCACCTCTTCACCAGTGTAAACGACTCGTCCACCTCCTCGCGGGTGTAAACGACTCGTCCACCTCCTCGCGGGTGTAAACGACTCCACCACCTCCTCGCGAGTGTAAACGACTCCTCAACCTCCTCCCGGGTGTAAACGACTCCACCACCTCTTCCCGGGTGTAAACGACTCCTCCACCTCCTCCCGGGTGTAAACGACTCCTCCACCTCCTCGCGGGTGTAAACGACTCCACCACCTCCTCGCGGGTGTAAACGACTCCTCAACCTCCTCCCGGGTGTAAACGACTCCACCACCTCCTCGCGGGTGTAAACGACTCCTCCACCTCCTCCCGGGTGTAAACGACTTCACCACCTCCTCGCCGGCGTAAACGACTCCTCCACCTCCTCCACCTCCTCGCGGGTGTAAACGACTCCACCACCTCCTCGCAGGTGTAAACGACTCCACCACCTCCTCGCAGGTGTAAATGACTCCTCCACCTCCTCGCGGGTGTAAACGACTCCTCCACCTCCTCGCGGGTGTAAACGACTCCACCACCTCTTCACCAGTGTAAACGACTCGTCCACCTCCTCGCGGGTGTAAACAACTCGTCCACCTCCTCGCGGGTGTAAACGACTCCACCACCTCCTCGCGAGTGTAAACGACTCCTCAACCTCCTCCCGGGTGTAAACGACTCCACCACCTCTTCCCGGGTGTAAACGACTCCTCCACCTCCTCCCGGGTGTAAACGACTCCTCCACCTCCTCGCGGGTGTAAACGACTCCACCACCTCCTCGCGGGTGTAAACAACTCCTCCACCCCGCCGGTGTAAACGACTCCACCACCTCCTCGCGGGTGTAAACGACTCCACCACCTCCTCGCGGGTGTAAACGACTCCACCACCTCCTCGCTGGTGTAAACAACTCCTCCACCTCGCGGGTGTAAACGACTCCACCACCTCCTCGTGGGTGTAAACGACTCCACCACCTCCTCGCGGGTGTAAACGACTCCTCCACCTCCTCGCGGGTGTAAACGACTCCACCACCTCCTCGTGGGTGTAAACGACTCCACCACCTCCTCGTGGGTGTAAACGACTCCACCACCTCCTCGCAGGTGTAAACGACTCCTCCACCTCCTCGCGGGTGTAAACGACTCCACCACCTCCTCGCGGATGTAAACGACTCCTCCACCTCCTCCCGGGTGTAAACGACTCCACCACCTCCTCGCGGGTGTAAACGACTCCTCCACCTCCTCGCGGGTGTAAACGACTCCTCCACCTCCTCGCTTGTTTAAACGACTCCACCACCTCCTCGCGGGTGTAAACGACTCCACCACCTCCTCGCAGGTGTAAACGACTCCACCACCTCCTCGCAGGTGTAAATGACTCCTCCACCTCCTCGAGGGTGTAAACGACTCCTCCACCTCATTGCGGGTGTAAACGACTCCTCCACCTCCTCGCGGGTGTAAACGACTCCTCCACCTCCTCCCGGGTGTAAACGACTCCACCACCTCCTCGCCGGCGTAAACGACTCCTCCACCTCCTCCACCTCCTCGCGGGTGTAAACGACTCCACCACCTCCTCGCAGGTGTAAACGACTCCACCACCTCCTCGCAGGTGTAAATGACTCCCCCACCTCCTCGCGGGTGTAAACGACTCCTCCACCTCCCCCCGGGTGTAAACGACTCCACCACCTCTTCACCAGTGTAAACGACTCCACCACCTCCTCGCGGGTGTAAACGACTCGTCCACCTCCTCGCGGGTGTAAACGACTCCACCACCTCCTCGCGGGTGTAAACGACTCCTCAACCTCCTCCCGGGTGTAAACGACTCCACCACCTCCTCGCGGGTGTAAACGACTCCTCCACCTCCTCCCGGGTGTAAACGACTCCACCACCTCCTCGCCGGCGTAAACGACTCCTCCACCTCCTCCACCTCCTCGCGGGTGTAAACGACTCCACCACCTCCTCGCAGGTGTAAACGACTCCACCACCTCCTCGCAGGTGTAAATGACTCCTCCACCTCCTCGCGGGTGTAAACGACTCCTCCACCTCCCCCCGGGTGTAAACGACTCCACCACCTCTTCACCTGTGTAAACGACTCCACCACCTCCTCGCGGGTGTAAACGACTCGTCCACCTCCTCGCGGGTGTAAACGACTCCACCACCTCCTCGCGGGTGTAAACGACTCCTCAACCTCCTCCCGGGTGTAAACGACTCCACCACCTCCTCGCGGGTGTAAACGACTCCTCCACCTCCTCCCGGGTGTAAACGACTCCACCACCTCCTCGCCGGCGTAAACGACTCCTCCACCTCCTCCACCTCCTCGCGGGTGTAAACGACTCCACCACCTCCTCGCAGGTGTAAACGACTCCACCACCTCCTCGCAGGTGTAAATGACTCCTCCACCTCCTCGCGGGTGTAAACGACTCCTCCACCTCCTCGCGGGTGTAAACGACTCCACCACCTCTTCACCAGTGTAAACGACTCGTCCACCTCCTCGCGGGTGTAAACGACTCGTCCACCTCCTCGCGGGTGTAAACGACTCCACCACCTCCTCGCGGGTGTAAACAACTCCTCCACCTCGCCGGTGTAAACGACTCCACGACCTCCTCGCGGGTGTAAACGACTCCACCACCTCCTCGCGGGTGTAAACGACTCCACCACCTCCTCGCTGGTGTAAACAACTCCTCCACCTCGCGGGTGTAAACGACTCCACCACCTCCTCGTGGGTGTAAACGACTCCACCACCTCCTCGCGGGTGTGAACGACTCCTCCACCTCCTCGCGGGTGTAAACGACTCCACCACCTCCTCGTGGGTGTAAACGACTCCACCACCTCCTCGTGGGTGTAAACGACTCCACCACCTCCTCGCAGGTGTAAACGACTCCACCACCTCCTCGTGGGTGTAAACGACTCCACCACCTCCTCGCAGGTGTAAACGACTCCTCCACCTCCTCGCGGGTGTAAACGACTCCACCACCTCCTCACGGATGTAAACGACTCCTCCACCTCCTCCCGGGTGTAAACGACTCCACCACCTCCTCACTTGTTTAAACGACTCCACCACCACCTCGCGGGTGTAAACGACTCCACCACCTCCTCGCGGGTGTAAACGACTCCTCCACCTCCTCGCTTGTTTAAACGACTCCACCACCTCCTCGCAGGTGTAAACGACTCCACTACCTCCTCGCGGGTGTAAACGACTCCACCACCTCCTCGCAGGTGTAAACGACTCCACCACCTCCTCGCAGGTGTAAATGACTCCTCCACCTCCTCGCGGGTGTAAACGACTCCACCACCACCTCGCGGGTGTAAACGACTCCACCACCTCCTCGCGGGTGTAAACGACTCCTCCACCTCCTCGCTTGTTTAAACGACTCCACCACCTCCTCGCGGGTGTAAACGACTCCACTACCTCCTCGCGGGTGTAAACGACTCCACCACCTCCTCGCGGGTGTAAACGACTCCACCACCTCCTCGCGGGTGTAAACGACTCCACCACCTCCTCGCGGGTGTAAACGACTCCACCACCTCCTCGCAGGTGTAAATGACTCCACCTCCTCGCGGGTGTAAACGACTCCTCCACCTCGTTGCGGGTGTAAACGACTCCTCCACCTCGTTGCGGGTGTAAACGACTCCTCCACGTCCTCGCGGGTGTAAACTACTCCACCACCTCCTCGCAGGTGTAAACGACTCCTCCACCTCCTCGCGGGTGTAAACGACTCCTCCACCTCCTCGCTTGTTTAAACAACTCCACCACCTCCTCGCGGGTGTAAACGACTCCACCACCTCCTCGCAGGTGTAAACGACTCCACCATCTGCTCGCAGGTGTAAAAGACTCCACCACCTCCTCGCAGGTGTAAATGACTCCTCCACCTCCTCGCGGGTGTAAACGTCTCCTCCACCTCGTTGCGGGTGTAAACGACTCCACCACCTCCTCGCCGGCGTAAACGACTCCTCCACCTCCTCGCGGGTGTAAACGACTCGTCCACCTCCTCGCGGATGTAAACGACTCCTCCACCTCCTCCCAGGTGTAAACGACTCCACCACCTCCTCGCTTGTTTAAACGACTCCACCACCTCCTCGCAGGTGTAAACGACTCCACCACCTCCTCCCGGGTGTAAACGACTCCTCCACCTCCTCGCGGGTGTAAACGACTCCACCACCTCCTCACCAGTGTAAACGACTCGTCCACCTCCTCGCGGGTGTAAACGACTCGTCCACCTCCACGCGGGTGTAAACGACTCCACCACCTCCTCGCGGGTGTAAACGACTCCTCCACCTCCTCCCGGGTGTAAACGACTCCACCACCTCCTCCCGGGTGTAAACGACTCCTCCACCTCCTCCCGGGTGTAAACGACTCCACCACCTCCTCGCGGGTGTAAACGACTCCACCACCTCCTCGTGGGTGTAAACGACTCCACCACCTCCTCGTGGGTGTAAATGACTACACCACCTCCTCGTGGGTGTAAACGACTCCACCACCTCCTCGCAGGTGTAAACGACTCCTCCACCTCCTCGCGGGTGTAAACGACTCCTCCACCTCCTCGCGGATGTAAACGACTCCACCACCTCCTCGCGGGTGTAAACGACTCCACCACCTCCTCGCGGGTGTAAACGACTCCACCACCTCCTCGCAGGTGTAAACGACTCCTCCACCTCCTCGCGGGTGTAAACGACTCCTCCACCTCCTCGCGGATGTAAACGACTACTCCACCTCCTCCCGGGTGTAAACGACTCCACCACCTCCTCGCTTGTTTAAACGACTCCACCACCTCCTCGCGGGTGTAAACGACTTCACCACATCCTCGCGGGTGTAAACGACTCCACCACCTCCTCGGGGGTGTAAACGACTCCACCACCTCCTCGCAGGTGTAAACGACTCCTCCACCTCCTCGCGGGTGTAAACGACTCCACCACCTCCTCGCAGGTGTAAACGACTCCTCCACCTCCTCGCGGGTGTAAACGACTCCACCACCTCCTCGTGGGTGTAAACGACTCCACCACCTCCTCGCAGGTGTAAACGACTCCTCCACCTCCTCGTGGGTGTAAATGACTACACCACCTCCTCGTGGGTGTAAACGACTCCACCACCTCCTCGCAGGTGTAAACGACTCCTCCACCTCCTCGCGGGTGTAAACGACTCCTCCACCTCCTCGCGGATGTAAACGACTCCACCACCTCCTCGCGGGTGTAAACGACTCCACCACCTCCTCGCGGGTGTAAACGACTCCACCACCTCCTCGCAGGTGTAAACGACTCCTCCACCTCCTCGCGGGTGTAAACGACTCCTCCACCTCCTCGCGGATGTAAACGACTACTCCACCTCCTCCCGGGTGTAAACGACTCCACCACCTCCTCGCTTGTTTAAACGACTCCACCACCTCCTCGCGGGTGTAAACGACTTCACCACATCCTCGCGGGTGTAAACGACTCCACCACCTCCTCGCGGGTGTAAACAACTCCTCCACCTCGCGGGTGTAAACGACTCCACCACCTCCTCGTGGGTGTAAACGACTCCACCACCTCCTCGCGGGTGTAAACGACTCCTCCACCTCCTAGCGGGTGTAAACGACTCCACCACCTCCTCGTGGGTGTAAACGACTCCACCACCTCCTCGCGGGTGTAAACGACTCCACCACCTCCTCGCAGGTGTAAATGACTCCTCCACCTCCTCGCGGGTGTAAACGACTCCACCACCACCTCGCGGGTGTAAACGACTCCACCACCTCCTCGCGGGTGTAAACGACTCCTCCACCTCCTCGCTTGTTTAAACGACTCCACCACCTCCTCGCGGGTGTAAACGACTCCACTACCTCCTCGCGGGTGTAAACGACTCCACCACCTCCTCGCGGGTGTAAACGACTCCACCACCTCCTCGCGGGTGTAAACGACTCCACCACCTCCTCGCGGGTGTAAACGACTCCACCACCTCCTCGCAGGTGTAAATGACTCCACCTCCTCGCGGGTGTAAACGACTCCTCCACCTCGTTGCGGGTGTAAACGACTCCTCCACCTCGTTGCGGGTGTAAACGACTCCTCCACGTCCTCGCGGGTGTAAACTACTCCACCACCTCCTCGCAGGTGTAAACGACTCCTCCACCTCCTCGCGGGTGTAAACGACTCCTCCACCTCCTCGCTTGTTTAAACAACTCCACCACCTCCTCGCGGGTGTAAACGACTCCACCACCTCCTCGCAGGTGTAAACGACTCCACCATCTGCTCGCAGGTGTAAACGACTCCACCACCTCCTCGCAGGTGTAAATGACTCCTCCACCTCCTCGCGGGTGTAAACGTCTCCTCCACCTCGTTGCGGGTGTAAACGACTCCACCACCTCCTCGCCGGCGTAAACGACTCCTCCACCTCCTCGCGGGTGTAAACGACTCGTCCACCTCCTCGCGGATGTAAACGACTCCTCCACCTCCTCCCAGGTGTAAACGACTCCACCACCTCCTCGCTTGTTTAAACGACTCCACCACCTCCTCGCAGGTGTAAACGACTCCACCACCTCCTCCCGGGTGTAAACGACTCCTCCACCTCCTCGCGGGTGTAAACGACTCCACCACCTCCTCACCAGTGTAAACGACTCGTCCACCTCCTAGCGGGTGTAAACGACTCGTCCACCTCCACGCGGGTGTAAACGACTCCACCACCTCCTCGCGGGTGTAAACGACTCCTCCACCTCCTCCCGGGTGTAAACGACTCCACCACCTCCTCCCGGGTGTAAACGACTCCTCCACCTCCTCCCGGGTGTAAACGACTCCACCACCTCCTCGCGGGTGTAAACGACTCCACCACCTCCTCGTGGGTGTAAACGACTCCACCACCTCCTCGTGGGTGTAAACGACTCCACCACCCCCTCGCGGGTGTAAACGACTCCACCACCTCCTCGCGGGTGTAAACGACTCCACCACCTCCTCGCGGGTGTAAACGACTCCACTACCTCCTCGCGGGTGTAAACGACTCCACCACCTCCTCGCAGGTGTAAACGACTCCACCACCTCCTCGCAGGTGTAAACGACTCCACCACCTCCTCGCTTGTTTAAACAACTCCACCACCTCCTCCCGGGTGTAAACGACTCCTCCACCTCCTCGCGGTTGTAAACGACTCCACCACCTCCTCGCTTGTATAAACGACTCCACCACCACCTCGCGGGTGTAAACGACTCCACCACCTCCTCGTGGGTGTAAACGACTCCTCCACCTCCTCGCTTGTTTAAACGACTCCACCACCTCCTCGCGGGTGTAAACGACTCCACTACCTCCTCGCGGGTGTAAACGACTCCACCACCTCCTCGCAGGTGTAAACGACTCCACCACCTCCTCGCAGGTGTAAACGACTCCACCACCTCCTCCCGGGTGTAAACGACTCCTCCACCTCCTCCCGGGTGTAAACGACTCCTCCACCTCCTCGCGGTTGTAAACGACTCCACCACCTCCTCGCGGGTGTAAACGACTCCATCACCTCCTCGTGGGTGTAAACGACTCCACCACCTCCTCGCGGGTGTAAACGACTACTCCACCTCCTCCCGGGTGTAAACGACTCCACCACCTCCTCGCTTGTTTAAACGACTCCACCACCTCCTCGCGGGTGTAAACGACTCCACCATCTCCTCGCGGGTGTAAACGACTCCACCACCTCCTCGCGGGTGTAAACAACTCCTCCACCTCGCGGGTGTAAACGACTCCACCACCTCCTCGTGGGTGTAAACGACTCCACCACCTCCTCGCGGGTGTAAACGACTCCTCCACCTCCTCGCGGGTGTAAACGACTCCACCACCTCCTCGTGGGTGTAAACGACTCCACCACCTCCTCGCAGGTGTAAACGACTCCTCCACCTCCTCGCGGGTGTAAACGACTCCACCACCTCCTCGTGGGTGTAAACGACTCCACCACCTCCTCGCAGGTGTAAACGACTCCACCACCTCCTCGCTTGTTTAAACGACTCCACCACCTCCTCGCAGGTGTAAACGACTCCACCTCCTCCTCGTGGGTGTAAACGACTCCACCACCTCCTCGCGGGTGTAAACGACTCCTCCACCTCCTCGCGGGTGTAAACGACTCCACCACCTCCTCGTGGGTGTAAACGACTCCACCACCTCCTCGCAGGTGTAAACGACTCCTCCACCTCCTCGCGGGTGTAAACGACTCCACCACCTCCTCGTGGGTGTAAACGACTCCACCACCTCCTCGTGGGTGTAAACGACTCCACCACCTCCTCGCAGGTGTAAACGACTCCACCACCTCCTCGCTTGTTTAAACAACTCCACCACCTCCTCGCGGGTGTAAACGACTCCACCACATCCTCGCGGGTGTAAACGACTCCACCACCTCCTCGCGGGTGTAAACAACTCCTCCACCTCGCGGGTGTAAACGACTCCACCACCTCCTCGTGGGTGTAAACGACTCCACCACCTCCTCGCGGGTGTAAACGACTCCTCCACCTCCTAGCGGGTGTAAACGACTCCACCACCTCCTCGTGGGTGTAAACGACTCCACCACCTCCTCGCGGGTGTAAACGACTCCACCACCTCCTCGCAGGTGTAAACGACTCCTCCACCTCCTCGCGGGTGTAAACGACTCCACCACCTCCTCGTGGGTGTAAACGACTCCACCACCTCCTCGTGGGTGTAAACGACTCCACCACCTCCTCGCAGGTGTAAACGACTCCTCCACCTCCTCGCGGGTGTAAACGACTCCACCACCTCCTCGTGGGTGTAAACGACTCCACCACCTCCTCGCAGGTGTAAACGACTCCTCCACCTCCTCGTGGGTGTAAATGACTACACCACCTCCTCGTGGGTGTAAACGACTCCACCACCTCCTCGCAGGTATAAACGACTCCTCCACCTCCTCGCGGGTGTAAACGACTCCTCCACCTCCTCGCGGATGTAAACGACTCCACCACCTCCTCGCGGGTGTAAACGACTCCACCACCTCCTCGCGGGTGTAAACGACTCCACCACCTCCTCGCAGGTGTAAACGACTCCTCCACCTCCTCGCGGGTGTAAACGACTCCTCCACCTCCTCGCGGATGTAAACGACTACTCCACCTCCTCCCGGGTGTAAACGACTCCACCACCTCCTCGCTTGTTTAAACGACTCCACCACCTCCTCGCGGGTGTAAACGACTTCACCACATCCTCGCGGGTGTAAACGACTCCACCACCTCCTCGTGGGTGTAAACGACTCCTCCACCTCCTAGCGGGTGTAAACGACTCCACCACCTCCTCGTGGGTGTAAACGACTCCACCACCTCCTCGCGGGTGTAAACGACTCCACCACCTCCTCGCAGGTGTAAACGACTCCTCCACCTCCTCGCGGGTGTAAACGACTCCACCACCTCCTCGTGGGTGTAAACGACTCCACCACCTCCTCGTGGGTGTAAACGACTCCACCACCTCCTCGCAGGTGTAAACGACTCCTCCACCTCCTCGCGGGTGTAAACGACTCCACCACCTCCTCGTGGGTGTAAACGACTCCACCACCTCCTCGCAGGTGTAAACGACTCCTCCACCTCCTCGTGGGTGTAAATGACTACACCACCTCCTCGTGGGTGTAAACGACTCCACCACCTCCTCGCAGGTGTAAACGACTCCTCCACCTCCTCGCGGGTGTAAACGACTCCTCCACCTCCTCGCGGATGTAAACGACTCCACCACCTCCTCGCGGGTGTAAACGACTCCACCACCTCCTCGCGGGTGTAAACGACTCCACCACCTCCTCGCAGGTGTAAACGACTCCTCCACCTCCTCGCGGGTGTAAACGACTCCTCCACCTCCTCGCGGATGTAAACGACTACTCCACCTCCTCCCGGGTGTAAACGACTCCACCACCTCCTCGCTTGTTTAAACGACTCCACCACCTCCTCGCGGGTGTAAACGACTTCACCACATCCTCGCGGGTGTAAACGACTCCACCACCTCCTCGCGGGTGTAAACAACTCCTCCACCTCGCGGGTGTAAACGACTCCACCACCTCCTCGTGGGTGTAAACGACTCCACCACCTCCTCGCGGGTGTAAACGACTCCTCCACCTCCTAGCGGGTGTAAACGACTCCACCACCTCCTCGTGGGTGTAAACGACTCCACCACCTCCTCGCAGGTGTAAACGACTCCACCACCTCCTCCCGGGTGTAAACGACTCCTCCACCTCCTCCCGGGTGTAAACGACTCCTCCACCTCCTCGCGGTTGTAAACGACTCCACCACCTCCTCGCGGGTGTAAACAACTCCACCACCTCCTCGTGGGTGTAAACGACTCCACCACCTCCTCGTGGGTGTAAACGACTACACCACCTCCTCGTGGGTGTAAACGACTCCACCACCTCCTCGCAGGTGTAAACGACTCCTCCACCTCCTCGCGGGTGTAAACGACTCCTCCACCTCCTCGCGGATGTAAACGACTCCACCACCTCCTCGCGGGTGTAAACGACTCCACCACCCCCTCATGGGTGTAAACGACTCCACCACCTCCTCGCTTGTATAAACGACTCCACCACCACCTCGCGGGTGTAAACGACTCCACCACCTCCTCGCGGGTGTAAACGACTCCACCACCTCCTCGCGGGTGTAAACGACTCCACTACCTCCTCGCGGGTGTAAACGACTCCACCACCTCCTCGCAGGTGTAAACGACTCCACCACCTCCTCGCAGGTGTAAACGACTCCACCACCTCCTCCCGGGTGTAAACGACTCCTCCACCTCCTCCCGGGTGTAAACGACTCCTCCACCTCCTCGCGGTTGTAAACGACTCCACCACCTCCTCGCTTGTATAAACGACTCCACCACCACCTCGCGGGTGTAAACGACTCCACCACCTCCTCGCGGGTGTAAACGACTCCTCCACCTCCTCGCTTGTTTAAACGACTCCACCACCTCCTCGCGGGTGTAAACGACTCCACTACCTCCTCGCGGGTGTAAACGACTCCACCACCTCCTCGCAGGTGTAAACGACTCCACCACCTCCTCGCAGGTGTAAACGACTCCACCACCTCCTCCCGGGTGTAAACGACTCCTCCACCTCCTCCCGGGTGTAAACGACTCCTCCACCTCCTCGCGGTTGTAAACGACTCCACCACCTCCTCGCGGGTGTAAACGACTCCATCACCTCCTCGTGGGTGTAAACGACTCCACCACCTCCTCGCGGGTGTAAACGACTACTCCACCTCCTCCCGGGTGTAAACGACTCCACCACCTCCTCGCTTGTTTAAACGACTCCACCACCTCCTCGCGGGTGTAAACGACTCCACCATCTCCTCGCGGGTGTAAACGACTCCACCACCTCCTCGCGGGTGTAAACAACTCCTCCACCTCGCGGGTGTAAACGACTCCACCACCTCCTCGTGGGTGTAAACGACTCCACCACCTCCTCGCGGGTGTAAACGACTCCTCCACCTCCTCGCGGGTGTAAACGACTCCACCACCTCCTCGTGGGTGTAAACGACTCCACCACCTCCTCGCAGGTGTAAACGACTCCTCCACCTCCTCGCGGGTGTAAACGACTCCACCACCTCCTCGTGGGTGTAAACGACTCCACCACCTCCTCGCAGGTGTAAACGACTCCACCACCTCCTCGCTTGTTTAAACGACTCCACCACCTCCTCGCAGGTGTAAACGACTCCACCTCCTCCTCGTGGGTGTAAACGACTCCACCACCTCCTCGCGGGTGTAAACGACTCCTCCACCTCCTCGCGGGTGTAAACGACTCCACCACCTCCTCGTGGGTGTAAACGACTCCACCACCTCCTCGCAGGTGTAAACGACTCCTCCACCTCCTCGCGGGTGTAAACGACTCCACCACCTCCTCGTGGGTGTAAACGACTCCACCACCTCCTCGTGGGTGTAAACGACTCCACCACCTCCTCGCAGGTGTAAACGACTCCACCACCTCCTCGTGGGTGTAAACGACTACACCACCTCCTCATGGGTGTAAACGACTCCTCCACCTCCTCGCGGGTGTAAACGACTCGTCCACCTCCTCGCGGGTGTAAACGACTCCACCACCTCCTCGCGGATGTAAACGACTCCACCACCTCCTCGCAGGTGTAAACGACTCCACCACCTCCTCGCTTGTTTAAACGACTCCACCACCTCCTCGCGGGTGTAAACGACTCCACCTCCTCCTCGCGGGTGTAAACGACTCCACCACCTCCTCGCGGGTGTAAACGACTCCTCCACCTCCTCGCGGGTGTAAACGACTCCACCACCTCCTCGTGGGTGTAAACGACTCCACCACCTCCTCGCAGGTGTAAACGACTCCTCCACCTCCTCGCGGGTGTAAACGACTCCACCACCTCCTCGTGGGTGTAAACGACTCCACCACTTCCTCGTGGGTGTAAACGACTCCACCACCTCCTCGCAGGTGTAAACGACTCCACCACCTCCTCGCTTGTTTAAACGACTCCACCACCTCCTCGCGGATGTAAACGACTCCTCCACCTCCTCGCGGGTGTAAACGACTCCACCACCTCCTCGCGGGTGTAAACGACTCCACCACCTCCTCGTGGGTGTAAACGACTCCACCACCTCCTCGTGGGTGTAAACGACTACACCACCTCCTCGTGGGTGTAAACGACTCCACCACCTCCTCGCAGGTGTAAACGACTCCTCCACCTCCTCGCGGGTGTAAACGACTCCTCCACCTCCTCTCGGATGTAAACGACTCCACCACCTCCTCGCGGGTGTAAACGACTCCTCCACCTCGTTGCGGGTGTAAACGACTCCTCCACCTCCTCCCGGGTGTAAACGACTCCTCCACGTCCTCGCGGGTGTAAACGACTCCACCACCTCCTCGCAGGTGTAAACGACTCCTCCACCTCCTCGCGGGTGTAAACGACTCCTCCACCTCCTCGCTTGTTTAAACGACTCCACCACCTCCTCGCGGGTGTAAACGACTCAACCACCTCCTCGCGGGTGTAAACGACTCCACCACCTCCTCGCAGGTGTAAACGACTCCACCACCTCCTCGCAGGTGTAAATGACTACTCCACCTTCTCCCGGGTGTAAACGACTCCACCACCTCCTCGCTTGTTTAAACGACTCCACCACCTCCTCGCTTGTTTAAACGACTCCACCACCTCCTCGCGGGTGTAAACGACTCCTCCACCTCCTCGCTTGTTTAAACGACTCCACCACCTCCTCGCAGGTGTAAACGACTCCTCCACCTCCTCGCGGGTGTAAACGACTCCTCCACCTCCTCGCTTGTTTAAACGACTCCACCACCTCCTCGCGGGTGTAAACGACTCAACCACCTCCTCGCGGGTGTAAACGTCTCCTCCACCTCCTCGCGGGTGTAAACGACTCCTCCACCTCCTCGCGGATGTAAACGACTACTCCACCTTCTCCCGGGTGTAAACGACTCCACCACCTACTCGCTTGTTTAAACGACTCCACCACCTCCTCGCTTGTTTAAACGACTCCACCACCTCCTCGCGGGTGTAAACGACTCCTCCACCTCCTCGCTTGTTTAAACGACTCCACCACCTCCTCGCGGGTGTAAATGACTCCACCACCTCCTCGCTGGTGTAAACGACTCCACCACCTCCTCGCAGGTGTAAACGACTCCACCACCTCCTCGCAGGTGTAAATGACTCCTCCACCTCCTCGCGGGTGTAAACGACTCCTCCACCTCCTCGCGGGTGTAAACGACTCCTCCACCTCCTCGCGGATGTAAACGACTCCTCCACCACCTCGCGGGTGTAAACGACTCCACCACCTCCTCGCGGGTGTAAACGACTCCTCCACCTCCTCGCTTGTTTAAACGACTCCACCACCTCCTCGCGGGTGTAAACGACTCGTCCACCTCCTCGCGGGTGTAAACGACTCCACCACCTCCTCGCGGGTGTAAACGACTCCACCACCTCCTCGCGGGTGTAAACGACTCCACCACCTCCTCGCTTGTTTAAACGACTCCACCACCTCCTCGCTTCTTTAAACGACTCCACCACCTCCTCGCGGGTGTAAACGACTCCTCCACCTCCTCGCTTGTTTAAACGACTCCACCACCTCCTCGCGGGTGTAAACGACTCCACCACCTCCTCGCGGGTGTAAACGACTCCACCACCTCCTCGCAGGTGTAAACGACTCCACCACCTCCTCGCAGGTGTAAATGACTCCTCCACCTCCTCGCGGGTGTAAACGACTCCTCCACCTCCTCGCGGGTGTAAACGACTCCTCCACCTCCTCGCGGATGTAAACGACTACTCCACCTTCTCCCGGGTGTAAACGACTCCACCACCTCCTCGCTTGTTTAAACGACTCCACCACCTCCTCGCTTGTTTAAACGACTCCACCACCTCCTCGCGGGTGTAAACGACTCCTCCACCTCCTCGCTTGTTTAAACGACTCCACCACCTCCTCGCGGGTGTAAACGACTCCACTACCTCCTCGCGGGTGTAAACGACTCCACCACCTCCTCGCAGGTGTAAACGACTCCACCACCTCCTCGCAGGTGTAAATGACTCCTCCACCTCCTCGCGGGTGTAAACGACTCCACCACCACCTCGCGGGTGTAAACGACTCCACCACCTCCTCGCGGGTGTAAACGACTGCTCCACCTCCTCGCTTGTTTAAACGACTCCACCACCTCCTCGCGGGTGTAAACGACTCCACTACCTCCTCGCGGGTGTAAACGACTCCACCACCTCCTCGCGGGTGTAAACGACTCCACCACCTCCTCGCAGGTGTAAATGACTCCTCCACCTCGTTGCGGGTGTAAACGACTCCTCCACCTCGTTGCGGGTGTAAACGACTCCTCCATCTCCTCCCGGGTGTAAACGACTCCTCCACCTCCTCGCGGGTGTAAACGACTCCTACACCTCCTCGCGGGTGTAAACGACTCGTCCACCTCCTCGCGGGTGTAAACGACTCCACCTCCTCCTCGCGGGTGTAAACGACTCCACCACCTCCTCGCGGGTGTAAACGACTCCACCACCTCCTCGCAGGTGTAAACGACTCCACCACCTCCTCGCGGGTGTAAATGACTCCACCACCTCCTCGCGGGTGTAAACGACTCCTCCACCTCGTTGCGGGTGTAAACGACTCCTCCACCTCCTCCCGGGTGTAAACGACTCCTCCACGTCCTCGCGGGTGTAAACGACTCCACCACCTCCTCGCAGGTGTAAACGACTCCTCCACCTCCTCGCGGGTGTAAACGACTCCTCCACCTCCTCGCTTGTTTAAACGACTCCACCACCTCCTCGCGGGTGTAAACGACTCAACCACCTCCTCGCGGGTGTAAACGACTCCACCACCTCCTCGCAGGTGTAAACGACTCCACCACCTCCTCGCAGGTGTAAATGACTACTCCACCTTCTCCCGGGTGTAAACGACTCCACCACCTCCTCGCTTGTTTAAACGACTCCACCACCTCCTCGCTTGTTTAAACGACTCCACCACCTCCTCGCGGGTGTAAACGACTCCTCCACCTCCTCGCTTGTTTAAACGACTCCACCACCTCCTCGCAGGTGTAAACGACTCCTCCACCTCCTCGCGGGTGTAAACGACTCCTCCACCTCCTCGCTTGTTTAAACGACTCCACCACCTCCTCGCGGGTGTAAACGACTCAACCACCTCCTCGCGGGTGTAAACGTCTCCGCCACCTCCTCGCGGGTGTAAACGACTCCTCCACCTCCTCGCGGATGTAAACGACTACTCCACCTTCTCCCGGGTGTAAACGACTCCACCACCTACTCGCTTGTTTAAACGACTCCACCACCTCCTCGCTTGTTTAAACGACTCCACCACCTCCTCGCGGGTGTAAACGACTCCTCCACCTCCTCGCTTGTTTAAACGACTCCACCACCTCCTCGCGGGTGTAAATGACTCCACCACCTCCTCGCTGGTGTAAACGACTCCACCACCTCCTCGCAGGTGTAAACGACTCCACCACCTCCTCGCAGGTGTAAATGACTCCTCCACCTCCTCGCGGGTGTAAACGACTCCTCCACCTCCTCGCGGGTGTAAACGACTCCTCCACCTCCTCGCGGATGTAAACGACTCCTCCACCACCTCGCGGGTGTAAACGACTCCACCACCTCCTCGCGGGTGTAAACGACTCCTCCACCTCCTCGCTTGTTTAAACGACTCCACCACCTCCTCGCGGGTGTAAACGACTCGTCCACCTCCTCGCGGGTGTAAACGACTCCACCACCTCCTCGCGGGTGTAAACGACTCCACCACCTCCTCGCGGGTGTAAACGACTCCACCACCTCCTCGCAGGTGTAAACGACTCCACCACCTCCTCGCAGGTGTAAATGACTCCTCCACCTCCTCGCGGGTGTAAACGACTGCTCCACCTCCTCGCTTGTTTAAACGACTCCACCACCTCCTCGCGGGTGTAAACGACTCCACTACCTCCTCGCGGGTGTAAACGACTCCACCACCTCCTCGCGGGTGTAAACGACTCCACCACCTCCTCGCAGGTGTAAATGACTCCTCCACCTCGTTGCGGGTGTAAACGACTCCTCCACCTCGTTGCGGGTGTAAACGACTCCTCCATCTCCTCCCGGGTGTAAACGACTCCTCCACCTCCTCGCGGGTGTAAACGACTCCTACACCTCCTCGCGGGTGTAAACGACTCGTCCACCTCCTCGCGGGTGTAAACGACTCCACCTCCTCCTCGCGGGTGTAAACGACTCCACCACCTCCTCGCGGGTGTAAACGACTCCACCACCTCCTCGCAGGTGTAAACGACTCCACCACCTCCTCGCGGGTGTAAATGACTCCACCACCTCCTCGCGGGTGTAAACGACTCCTCCACCTCGTTGCGGGTGTAAACGACTCCTCCACCTCCTCCCGGGTGTAAACGACTCCTCCACGTCCTCGCGGGTGTAAACGACTCCACCACCTCCTCGCAGGTGTAAACGACTCCTCCACCTCCTCGCGGGTGTAAACGACTCCTCCACCTCCTCGCTTGTTTAAACGACTCCACCACCTCCTAGCGGGTGTAAACGACTCAACCACCTCCTCGCGGGTGTAAACGACTCCACCACCTCCTCGCAGGTGTAAACGACTCCACCACCTCCTCGCAGGTGTAAATGACTACTCCACCTTCTCCCGGGTGTAAACGACTCCACCACCTCCTCGCTTGTTTAAACGACTCCACCACCTCCTCGCTTGTTTAAACGACTCCACCACCTCCTCGCGGGTGTAAACGACTCCTCCACCTCCTCGCTTGTTTAAACGACTCCACCACCTCCTCGCAGGTGTAAACGACTCCTCCACCTCCTCGCGGGTGTAAACGACTCCTCCACCTCCTCGCTTGTTTAAACGACTCCACCACCTCCTCGCGGGTGTAAACGACTCAACCACCTCCTCGCGGGTGTAAACGTCTCCTCCACCTCCTCGCGGGTGTAAACGACTCCTCCACCTCCTCGCGGATGTAAACGACTACTCCACCTTCTCCCGGGTGTAAACGACTCCACCACCTCCTCGCTTGTTTAAACGACTCCACCACCTCCTCGCTTGTTTAAACGACTCCACCACCTCCTCGCGGGTGTAAACGACTCCTCCACCTCCTCGCTTGTTTAAACGACTCCACCACCTCCTCGCGGGTGTAAATGACTCCACCACCTCCTCGCTGGTGTAAACGACTCCACCACCTCCTCGCAGGTGTAAACGACTCCACCACCTCCTCGCAGGTGTAAATGACTCCTCCACCTCCTCGCGGGTGTAAACGACTCCTCCACCTCCTCGCGGGTGTAAACGACTCCTCCACCTCCTCGCGGATGTAAACGACTACTCCACCTTCTCCCGGGTGTTAACGACTCCACCACCTCCTCGCTTGTTTAAACGACTCCACCACCTCCTCGCTTGTTTAAACGACTCCACCACCTCCTCGTGGGTGTAAACGACTCCTCCACCTCCTCGCTTGTTTAAACGACTCCACCACCTCCTCGCGGGTGTAAACGACTCCACTACCTCCTCACGGATGTAAACGACTCCACCACCTCCTCGCCGGCGTAAACGACTCCTCCACCTCCTCGCGGGCGTAAACGACTCCTCCACTTCCTCCCGGGTGTAAACGACTCCTCCACCTCCTCGCGGGTGTAAACGACTCGTCCACCTCCTCGCGGGTGTAAACAACTCCTCCACCTCCTCGCTTGTTTAAACGACTCCACCACCTCCTCGCGGGTGTAAACGACTCCACCACCTCCTCGCACGTGTAAACGACTCCACCACCTCCTCGCAGGTGTAAACGACTCCACCACCTCCTCGCAGGTGTAAATGACTCCTCCACCTCCACGCGGGTGTAAACGACTCCTCCACCTCGTTGCGGGTGTAAACGACTCCTCCATCTCCTCCCGGGTGTAAACGACTCCTCCACCTCCTCGCGGGTGTAAACGACTCCTACACCTCCTCGCGGGTGTAAACGACTCGTCCACCTCCTCGCGGGTGTAAACGACTCCACCTCCTCCTCGCGGGTGTAAACGACTCCACCACCTCCTCGCGGGTGTAAACGACTCCACCACCTCCTCGCAGGTGTAAACGACTCCACCACCTCCTCGCGGGTGTAAATGACTCCACCACCTCCTCGCGGGTGTAAACGACTCCTCCACCTCGTTGCGGGTGTAAACGACTCCTCCACCTCCTCCCGGGTGTAAACGACTCCTCCACGTCCTCGCGGGTGTAAACGACTCCACCACCTCCTCGCAGGTGTAAACGACTCCTCCACCTCCTCGCGGGTGTAAACGACTCCTCCACCTCCTCGCTTGTTTAAACGACTCCACCACCTCCTAGCGGGTGTAAACGACTCAACCACCTCCTCGCGGGTGTAAACGACTCCACCACCTCCTCGCAGGTGTAAACGACTCCACCACCTCCTCGCAGGTGTAAATGACTACTCCACCTTCTCCCGGGTGTAAACGACTCCACCACCTCCTCGCTTGTTTAAACGACTCCACCACCTCCTCGCTTGTTTAAACGACTCCACCACCTCCTCGCGGGTGTAAACGACTCCTCCACCTCCTCGCTTGTTTAAACGACTCCACCACCTCCTCGCAGGTGTAAACGACTCCTCCACCTCCTCGCGGGTGTAAACGACTCCTCCACCTCCTCGCTTGTTTAAACGACTCCACCACCTCCTCGCGGGTGTAAACGACTCAACCACCTCCTCGCGGGTGTAAACGTCTCCTCCACCTCCTCGCGGGTGTAAACGACTCCTCCACCTCCTCGCGGATGTAAACGACTACTCCACCTTCTCCCGGGTGTAAACGACTCCACCACCTCCTCGCTTGTTTAAACGACTCCACCACCTCCTCGCTTGTTTAAACGACTCCACCACCTCCTCGCGGGTGTAAACGACTCCTCCACCTCCTCGCTTGTTTAAACGACTCCACCACCTCCTCGCGGGTGTAAATGACTCCACCACCTCCTCGCTGGTGTAAACGACTCCACCACCTCCTCGCAGGTGTAAACGACTCCACCACCTCCTCGCAGGTGTAAATGACTCCTCCACCTCCTCGCGGGTGTAAACGACTCCTCCACCTCCTCGCGGGTGTAAACGACTCCTCCACCTCCTCGCGGATGTAAACGACTACTCCACCTTCTCCCGGGTGTTAACGACTCCACCACCTCCTCGCTTGTTTAAACGACTCCACCACCTCCTCGCTTGTTTAAACGACTCCACCACCTCCTCGTGGGTGTAAACGACTCCTCCACCTCCTCGCTTGTTTAAACGACTCCACCACCTCCTCGCGGGTGTAAACGACTCCACTACCTCCTCACGGATGTAAACGACTCCACCACCTCCTCGCCGGCGTAAACGACTCCTCCACCTCCTCGCGGGCGTAAACGACTCCTCCACTTCCTCCCGGGTGTAAACGACTCCTCCACCTCCTCGCGGGTGTAAACGACTCGTCCACCTCCTCGCGGGTGTAAACAACTCCTCCACCTCCTCGCTTGTTTAAACGACTCCACCACCTCCTCGCGGGTGTAAACGACTCCACCACCTCCTCGCACGTGTAAACGACTCCACCACCTCCTCGCAGGTGTAAACGACTCCACCACCTCCTCGCAGGTGTAAATGACTCCTCCACCTCCTCGCGGGTGTAAACGACTCCTCCACCTCGTTGCGGGTGTAAACGACTCCTCCACCTCCTCCCGGGTGTAAACGACTCCTCCACCTCCTCCCGGGTGTAAACGACTCCTCCACCTCCTCGCGGGTGTAAACGACTCGTCCACCTCCTCGCGGGTGTAAACGACTCCACCACCTCCTCGCGGGTGTAAACGACTCCTCCACCTCCTCGCGGGTGTAAACGACTCCTCCACCTCCTCGCTTGTTTAAACGACTCCACCACCTCCTCGCGGGTGTAAACGACTCCACTACCTCCTCGCGGGTGTAAACGACTCCACCACCTCCTCGCAGGTGTAAACGACTCCACCACCTCCTCGCAGGTGTAAATGACTCCTCCACCTCCTCGCGGGTGTAAACGACTCCACCACCACCTCGCGGGTGTAAACGACTCCACCACCTCCTCGCGGGTGTAAACGACTCCTCCACCTCCTCGCTTGTTTAAACGACTCCACCACCTCCTCGCGGGTGTAAACGACTCCACTACCTCCTCGCGGGTGTAAACGACTCCACCACCTCCTCGCGGGTGTAAACGACTCCACCACCTCCTCGCAGGTGTAAATGACTCCTCCACCTCGTTGCGGGTGTAAACGACTCCTCCACCTCGTTGCGGGTGTAAACGACTCCTCCATCTCCTCCCGGGTGTAAACGACTCCTCCACCTCCTCGCGGGTGTAAACGACTCCTCCACCTCCTCGTGGGTGTAAACGACTCCACCACCTCCTCGCAGGTGTAAACGACTCCACCACCTCCTCATGGGTGTAAACGACTCCACCATGTCCTCGTGGGTGTAAACGACTCCACCACCTCCTCGCAGGTGTAAACGACTCCTCCGCCTCCTCGATGGTGTAAACGACTCCTCCACCTCCTCGCGGATGTAAACGACTACTCCACCTCCTCCCGGGTGTAAACGACTCCACCACCTCCTCGCTTGTTTAAACGACTCCACCACCTCCTCGCGGGTGTAAACGACTCCACCACCTCCTCGCGGGTGTAAACGACTCCACCACCTCCTCGCGGGTGTAAACAACTCCTCCACCTCGCGGGTGTAAACGACTCCACCACCTCCTCGTGGGTGTAAACAACTCCTCCACCTCGCGGGTGTAAACGACTCCACCACCTCCTCGTGGGTGTAAACGACTCCACCACCTCCTCGCGGGTGTAAACGACTCTTCCACCTCCTCGTGGGTGTAAACGACTCCTCCACCTCCTCCCGGGTGTAAACGACTCCACCACCTCCTCGCTTGTATAAACGACTCCACCACCACCTCGCGGGTGTGAACGACTCCACCACCTCCTCGCGGGTGTAAACGACTGCTCCACCTCCTCCCGGGTGTAAACGACTCCACCACCTCCTCGCTTGTTTAAACGACTGCACCACCTCCTCGCGGGTGTAAACGACTCCACCATCTCCTCGCGGGTGTAAACGACTCCACCACCTCCTCGCGGGTGTAAACAACTCCTCCACCTCGCGGGTGTAAACGACTCCACCACCTCCTCGTGGGTGTAAACGACTCCACCACCTCCTCGCGGGTGTAAACGACTCCACCACCTCCTCGCGGGTGTAAACGACTCCTCCACCTCCTCGCGGGTGTAAATGACTCCACCACCTCCTCGTGGGTGTAAACGACTCCACCACCTCCTCGTGGGTGTAAACGACTCCACCACCTCCTCGCGGGTGTAAACGACTCCTCCACCTCCTCGCGGGTGTAAACGACTACACCACCTCCTCGTGGGTGTAAACGACTCCACCACCTCCTCGTGGGTGTAAACAACTCCACCACCTCCTCGCAGGTGTAAACGACTGCTCCACCTCCTCGCGGATGTAAACGACTCCTCCACCACCTCGCGAGTGTAAACGACTCCACCACCTCCTCGCGGGTGTAAACGACTCCTCCACCTCCTCGCAGGTGTAAATGACTCCTCCACCTCCTCGCGGGTGTAAACGACTCCACCACCACCTCGCGGGTGTAAACGACTCCACCACCTCCTCGCGGGTGTAAACGACTCCTCCACCTCCTCGCTTGTTTAAACGACTCCACCACCTCCTCGCGGGTGTAAACGACTCCACCACCTCCTCGCGGGTGTAAATGACTCCTCCACCTCCTCGCGGGTGTAAACGACTCCTCCACCTCCTCGCGGGTGTAAACGACTCCTCCACCTCCTCGCGGATGTAAACGACTACTCCACCTTCTCCCGGGTGTAAACGACTCCACCACCTCCTCGCTTGTTTAAACGACTCCACCACCTCCTCGCTTGTTTAAACGACTCCACCACCTCCTCGCGGGTGTAAACGACTCCTCCACCTCCTCGCTTGTTTAAACGACTCCACCACCTCCTCGCGGGTGTAAACGACTCCACTACCTCCTCACGGATGTAAACGACTCCACCACCTCCTCGCCGGCGTAAACGACTCCTCCACCTCCTCGCGGGCGTAAACGACTCCTCCACTTCCTCCCGGGTGTAAACGACTCCTCCACCTCCTCGCGGGTGTAAACGACTCGTCCACCTCCTCGCGGGTGTAAACAACTCCTCCACCTCCTCGCTTGTTTAAACGACTCCACCACCTCCTCGCGGGTGTAAACGACTCCACCACCTCCTCGCAGGTGTAAACGACTCCACCACCTCCTCGCAGGTGTAAATGACTCCTCCACCTCCTCGCGGGTGTAAACGACTCCTCCACCTCGTTGCGGGTGTAAACGACCCCTCCACCTCCTCCCGGGTGTAAACGACTCCTCCACCTCCTCCCGGGTGTAAACGACTCCACCACCTCCTCACTAGTATAAACGACTCCTCCACCTCGTCGCGGGTGTAAACGACTCGTCCACCTCCTCGCGGGCGTAAACGACTCCTCCACTTCCTCCCGGGTGTAAACGACTCCTCCACCTCCTCGCGGGTGTAAACGACTCCTCCACCTCCTCGCGGGTGTAAACGACTCCACCACCTCCTCGCGGGTGTAAACGACTCCTCCACCTCCTCGCGGGTGTAAACGACTCCTCCACCTCCTCGCGGATGTAAACGACTACTCCACCTTCTCCCGGGTGTAAACGACTCCACCACCTCCTCGCTTGTTTAAACGACTCCACCACCTCCTCGCTTGTTTAAACGACTCCACCACCTCCTCGCGGGTGTAAACGACTCCTCCACCTCCTCGCTTGTTTAAACGACTCCACCACCTCCTCGCGGGTGTAAATGACTCCACCACCTCCTCGCTGGTGTAAACGACTCCACCACCTCCTCGCAGGTGTAAACGACTCCACCACCTCCTCGCAGGTGTAAATGACTCCTCCACCTCCTCGCGGGTGTAAACGACTCCTCCACCTCCTCGCGGGTGTAAACGACTCCTCCACCTCCTCGCGGATGTAAACGACTACTCCACCTTCTCCCGGGTGTTAACGACTCCACCACCTCCTCGCTTGTTTAAACGACTCCACCACCTCCTCGCTTGTTTAAACGACTCCACCACCTCCTCGTGGGTGTAAACGACTCCTCCACCTCCTCGCTTGTTTAAACGACTCCACCACCTCCTCGCGGGTGTAAACGACTCCACTACCTCCTCACGGATGTAAACGACTCCACCACCTCCTCGCCGGCGTAAACGACTCCTCCACCTCCTCGCGGGCGTAAACGACTCCTCCACTTCCTCCCGGGTGTAAACGACTCCTCCACCTCCTCGCGGGTGTAAACGACTCGTCCACCTCCTCGCGGGTGTAAACAACTCCTCCACCTCCTCGCTTGTTTAAACGACTCCACCACCTCCTCGCGGGTGTAAACGACTCCACCACCTCCTCGCACGTGTAAACGACTCCACCACCTCCTCGCAGGTGTAAACGACTCCACCACCTCCTCGCAGGTGTAAATGACTCCTCCACCTCCTCGCGGGTGTAAACGACTCCTCCACCTCGTTGCGGGTGTAAACGACTCCTCCACCTCCTCCCGGGTGTAAACGACTCCTCCACCTCCTCCCGGGTGTAAACGACTCCTCCACCTCCTCGCGGGTGTAAACGACTCGTCCACCTCCTCGCGGGTGTAAACGACTCCACCACCTCCTCGCGGGTGTAAACGACTCCTCCACCTCCTCGCGGGTGTAAACGACTCCTCCACCTCCTCGCTTGTTTAAACGACTCCACCACCTCCTCGCGGGTGTAAACGACTCCACTACCTCCTCGCGGGTGTAAACGACTCCACCACCTCCTCGCAGGTGTAAACGACTCCACCACCTCCTCGCAGGTGTAAATGACTCCTCCACCTCCTCGCGGGTGTAAACGACTCCACCACCACCTCGCGGGTGTAAACGACTCCACCACCTCCTCGCGGGTGTAAACGACTCCTCCACCTCCTCGCTTGTTTAAACGACTCCACCACCTCCTCGCGGGTGTAAACGACTCCACTACCTCCTCGCGGGTGTAAACGACTCCACCACCTCCTCGCGGGTGTAAACGACTCCACCACCTCCTCGCAGGTGTAAATGACTCCTCCACCTCGTTGCGGGTGTAAACGACTCCTCCACCTCGTTGCGGGTGTAAACGACTCCTCCATCTCCTCCCGGGTGTAAACGACTCCTCCACCTCCTCGCGGGTGTAAACGACTCCTCCACCTCCTCGTGGGTGTAAACGACTCCACCACCTCCTCGCAGGTGTAAACGACTCCACCACCTCCTCATGGGTGTAAACGACTCCACCATGTCCTCGTGGGTGTAAACGACTCCACCACCTCCTCGCAGGTGTAAACGACTCCTCCGCCTCCTCGATGGTGTAAACGACTCCTCCACCTCCTCGCGGATGTAAACGACTACTCCACCTCCTCCCGGGTGTAAACGACTCCACCACCTCCTCGCTTGTTTAAACGACTCCACCACCTCCTCGCGGGTGTAAACGACTCCACCACCTCCTCGCGGGTGTAAACGACTCCACCACCTCCTCGCGGGTGTAAACAACTCCTCCACCTCGCGCGTGTAAACGACTCCACCACCTCCTCGTGGGTGTAAACAACTCCTCCACCTCGCGGGTGTAAACGACTCCACCACCTCCTCGTGGGTGTAAACGACTCCACCACCTCCTCGCGGGTGTAAACGACTCTTCCACCTCCTCGTGGGTGTAAACGACTCCTCCACCTCCTCCCGGGTGTAAACGACTCCACCACCTCCTCGCTTGTATAAACGACTCCACCACCACCTCGCGGGTGTGAACGACTCCACCACCTCCTCGCGGGTGTAAACGACTACTCCACCTCCTCCCGGGTGTAAACGACTCCACCACCTCCTCGCTTGTTTAAACGACTGCACCACCTCCTCGCGGGTGTAAACGACTCCACCATCTCCTCGCGGGTGTAAACGACTCCACCACCTCCTCGCGGGTGTAAACAACTCCTCCACCTCGCGGGTGTAAACGACTCCACCACCTCCTCGTGGGTGTAAACGACTCCACCACCTCCTCGCGGGTGTAAACGACTCCACCACCTCCTCGCGGGTGTAAACGACTCCTCCACCTCCTCGCGGGTGTAAATGACTCCACCACCTCCTCGTGGGTGTAAACGACTCCACCACCTCCTCGTGGGTGTAAACGACTCCACCACCTCCTCGCGGGTGTAAACGACTCCTCCACCTCCTCGCGGGTGTAAACGACTACACCACCTCCTCGTGGGTGTAAACGACTCCACCACCTCCTCGTGGGTGTAAACAACTCCACCACCTCCTCGCAGGTGTAAACGACTGCTCCACCTCCTCGCGGATGTAAACGACTCCTCCACCACCTCGCGAGTGTAAACGACTCCACCACCTCCTCGCGGGTGTAAACGACTCCTCCACCTCCTCGCAGGTGTAAATGACTCCTCCACCTCCTCGCGGGTGTAAACGACTCCACCACCACCTCGCGGGTGTAAACGACTCCACCACCTCCTCGCGGGTGTAAACGACTCCTCCACCTCCTCGCTTGTTTAAACGACTCCACCACCTCCTCGCGGGTGTAAACGACTCCACCACCTCCTCGCGGGTGTAAATGACTCCTCCACCTCCTCGCGGGTGTAAACGACTCCTCCACCTCCTCGCGGGTGTAAACGACTCCTCCACCTCCTCGCGGATGTAAACGACTACTCCACCTTCTCCCGGGTGTAAACGACTCCACCACCTCCTCGCTTGTTTAAACGACTCCACCACCTCCTCGCTTGTTTAAACGACTCCACCACCTCCTCGCGGGTGTAAACGACTCCTCCACCTCCTCGCTTGTTTAAACGACTCCACCACCTCCTCGCGGGTGTAAACGACTCCACTACCTCCTCACGGATGTAAACGACTCCACCACCTCCTCGCCGGCGTAAACGACTCCTCCACCTCCTCGCGGGCGTAAACGACTCCTCCACTTCCTCCCGGGTGTAAACGACTCCTCCACCTCCTCGCGGGTGTAAACGACTCGTCCACCTCCTCGCGGGTGTAAACAACTCCTCCACCTCCTCGCTTGTTTAAACGACTCCACCACCTCCTCGCGGGTGTAAACGACTCCACCACCTCCTCGCAGGTGTAAACGACTCCACCACCTCCTCGCAGGTGTAAATGACTCCTCCACCTCCTCGCGGGTGTAAACGACTCCTCCACCTCGTTGCGGGTGTAAACGACCCCTCCACCTCCTCCCGGGTGTAAACGACTCCTCCACCTCCTCCCGGGTGTAAACGACTCCACCACCTCCTCACTAGTATAAACGACTCCTCCACCTCGTCGCGGGTGTAAACGACTCGTCCACCTCCTCGCGGGCGTAAACGACTCCTCCACTTCCTCCCGGGTGTAAACGACTCCTCCACCTCCTCGCGGGTGTAAACGACTCCTCCACCTCCTCGCGGGTGTAAACGACTCCACCACCTCCTCGCGGGTGTAAACGACTCCTCCACCTCCTCGCGGGTGTAAACGACTCCTCCACCTCCTCGCTTGTTTAAACGACTCCACCACCTCCTCGCGGGTGTAAACGACTCCACCACCTCCTCGCAGGTGTAAATTACTCCACCACCTCCTCGCAGGTGTAAACGACTCCACCACCTCCGCGCAGGTGTAAATGACTCCTCCACCTCCTCGCGGGTGTAAACGACTCCTCCACCTCCTCCCGGGTGTAAACGACTCCTCCACCTCCTCCCGGGTGTAAACGACTCCTCCACTTCCTCCCGGGTGTAAACGACTCCACCACCTCCTCGCGGGTGTAAACGACTCCTCCACCTCCTCGCGGGTGTAAACGACTCCACCACCACCTCGCGGGTGTAAACGACTCCACCACCTCCTCGCGGGTGTAAACGACTCCTCCACCTCCTCGCTTGTTTAAACGACTCCACCACCTCCTCGCGGGTGTAAAGGACTCCACTACCTCCTCGCGGGTGTAAACGACTCCACCACCTCCTCGCGGGTGTAAACGACTCCACCACCTCCTCGCAGGTGTAAATGACTCCTCCACCTCGTTGCGGGTGTAAACGACTCCTCCACCTCGTTGCGGGTGTAAACGACTCCTCCATCTCCTCCCGGGTGTAAACTACTCCTCCACCTCCTCGCGGGTGTAAACGACTCCTCCACCTCCTCGTGGGTGTAAACGACTCCACCACCTCCTCGCAGGTGTAAACGACTCCACCACCTCCTCGTGGGTGTAAACGACTCCACCATGTCCTCGTGGGTGTAAACGACTCCACCACCTCCTCGCAGGTGTAAACGACTCCTCCACCTCCTCGCGGGTGTAAACGACTCCTCCACCTCCTCGCGGATGTAAACGACTACTTCACCTCCTCCCGGGTGTAAACGACTCCACCACCTCCTCGCTTGTTTAAACGACTCCACCACCTCCTCGCGGGTGTAAACGACTCCACCACCTCCTCGCGGGTGTAAACGACTCCACCACCTCCTCGCGGGTGTAAACAACTCCTCCACCTCGCGGGTGTAAACGACTCCACCACCTCCTCGCGGGTGTAAACGACTCTTCCACCTCCTCGTGGGTGTAAACGACTCCTCCACCTCCTCCCGGGTGTAAACGACTCCACCACCTCCTCGCTTGTATAAACGACTCCACCACCACCTCGCGGGTGTGAACGACTCCACCACCTCCTCGCGGGTGTAAACGACTACTCCACCTCCTCCCGGGTGTAAACGACTCCACCACCTCCTCGCTTGTTTAAACGACTGCACCACCCCCTCGCGGGTGTAAACGACTCCACCATCTCCTCGCGGGTGTAAACGACTCCACCACCTCCTCGCGGGTGTAAACGACTCCACCACCTCCTCGCGGGTGTAAACAACTCCTCCACCTCCTCGCGGGTGTAAACGACTACTCCACCTTCTCCCGGGTGTAAACGACTCCACCACCTCCTCGCTTGTTTAAACGACTCCACCACCTCCTCGCTTGTTTAAACGACTCCACCACCTCCTCGCGGGTGTAAACGACTCCTCCACCTCCTCGCGGGTGTAAACGACTCCTCCACCTCCTCGCGGGTGTAAATGACTCCACCACCTCCTCGTGGGTGTAAACGACTCCACCACCTCCTCGTGGGTGTAAACGACTCCACCACCTCCTCGCGGGTGTAAACGACTCCTCCACCTCCTCGCGGGTGTAAACGACTACACCACCTCCTCGTGGGTGTAAACGACTCCACCACCTCCTCGTGGGTGTAAACAACTCCACCACCTCCTCGCGGGTGTAAACGACTGCTCCACCTCCTCGCGGATGTAAACGACTCCTCCACCACCTCGCGAGTGTAAACGACTCCACCACCTCCTCGCGGGTGTAAACGACTCCTCCACCTCCTCGCAGGTGTAAACGACTCCTCCACCTCCTCGCGGGTGTAAACGACTCCACCACCACCTCGCGGGTGTAAACGACTCCACCACCTCCTCGCGGGTGTAAACGACTCCTCCACCTCCTCGCTTGTTTAAACGACTCCACCACCTCCTCGCGGGTGTAAACGACTCCACCACCTCCTCGCGGGTGTAAATGACTCCTCCACCTCCTCGCGGGTGTAAACGACTCCTCCACCTCCTCGCGGGTGTAAACGACTCCTCCACCTCCTCGCGGATGTAAACGACTACTCCACCTTCTCCCGGGTGTAAACGACTCCACCACCTCCTCGCTTGTTTAAACGACTCCACCACCTCCTCGCTTGTTTAAACGACTCCACCACCTCCTCGCGGGTGTAAACGACTCCTCCACCTCCTCGCTTGTTTAAACGACTCCACCACCTCCTCGCGGGTGTAAACGACTCCACTACCTCCTCACGGATGTAAACGACTCCACCACCTCCTCGCCGGCGTAAACGACTCCTCCACCTCCTCGCGGGCGTAAACGACTCCTCCACTTCCTCCCGGGTGTAAACGACTCCTCCACCTCCTCGCGGGTGTAAACGACTCGTCCACCTCCTCGCGGGTGTAAACAACTCCTCCACCTCCTCGCTTGTTTAAACGACTCCACCACCTCCTCGCGGGTGTAAACGACTCCACCACCTCCTCGCAGGTGTAAACGACTCCACCACCTCCTCGCAGGTGTAAATGACTCCTCCACCTCCTCGCGGGTGTAAACGACTCCTCCACCTCGTTGCGGGTGTAAACGACCCCTCCACCTCCTCCCGGGTGTAAACGACTCCTCCACCTCCTCCCGGGTGTAAACGACTCCACCACCTCCTCACTAGTATAAACGACTCCTCCACCTCGTCGCGGGTGTAAACGACTCGTCCACCTCCTCGCGGGCGTAAACGACTCCTCCACTTCCTCCCGGGTGTAAACGACTCCTCCACCTCCTCGCGGGTGTAAACGACTCCTCCACCTCCTCGCGGGTGTAAACGACTCCACCACCTCCTCGCGGGTGTAAACGACTCCTCCACCTCCTCGCGGGTGTAAACGACTCCTCCACCTCCTCGCTTGTTTAAACGACTCCACCACCTCCTCGCGGGTGTAAACGACTCCACCACCTCCTCGCAGGTGTAAACGACTCCACCACCTCCTCGCAGGTGTAAACGACTCCACCACCTCCGCGCAGGTGTAAATGACTCCTCCACCTCCTCGCGGGTGTAAACGACTCCTCCACCTCCTCCCGGGTGTAAACGACTCCTCCACCTCCTCCCGGGTGTAAACGACTCCTCCACTTCCTCCCGGGTGTAAACGACTCCACCACCTCCTCGCGGGTGTAAACGACTCCTCCACCTCCTCGCGGGTGTAAACGACTCCACCACCACCTCGCGGGTGTAAACGACTCCACCACCTCCTCGCGGGTGTAAACGACTCCTCCACCTCCTCGCTTGTTTAAACGACTCCACCACCTCCTCGCGGGTGTAAAGGACTCCACCACCTCCTCGCAGGTGTAAACGACTCCACCACCTCCTCGCAGGTGTAAATGACTCCTCCACCTCCTCGCGGGTGTAAACGACTCCTCCACCTCGTTGCGGGTGTAAACGACCCCTCCACCTCCTCCCGGGTGTAAACGACTCCTCCACCTCCTCCCGGGTGTAAACGACTCCACCACCTCCTCACTAGTATAAACGACTCCTCCACCTCGTCGCGGGTGTAAACGACTCGTCCACCTCCTCGCGGGCGTAAACGACTCCTCCACTTCCTCCCGGGTGTAAACGACTCCTCCACCTCCTCGCGGGTGTAAACGACTCCTCCACCTCCTCGCGGGTGTAAACGACTCCACCACCTCCTCGCGGGTGTAAACGACTCCTCCACCTCCTCGCGGGTGTAAACGACTCCTCCACCTCCTCGCTTGTTTAAACGACTCCACCACCTCCTCGCGGGTGTAAACGACTCCACCACCTCCTCGCAGGTGTAAACGACTCCACCACCTCCTCGCAGGTGTAAACGACTCCACCACCTCCGCGCAGGTGTAAATGACTCCTCCACCTCCTCGCGGGTGTAAACGACTCCTCCACCTCCTCCCGGGTGTAAACGACTCCTCCACCTCCTCCCGGGTGTAAACGACTCCTCCACTTCCTCCCGGGTGTAAACGACTCCACCACCTCCTCGCGGGTGTAAACGACTCCTCCACCTCCTCGCGGGTGTAAACGACTCCACCACCACCTCGCGGGTGTAAACGACTCCACCACCTCCTCGCGGGTGTAAACGACTCCTCCACCTCCTCGCTTGTTTAAACGACTCCACCACCTCCTCGCGGGTGTAAAGGACTCCACTACCTCCTCGCGGGTGTAAACGACTCCACCACCTCCTCGCGGGTGTAAACGACTCCACCACCTCCTCGCAGGTGTAAATGACTCCTCCACCTCGTTGCGGGTGTAAACGACTCCTCCACCTCGTTGCGGGTGTAAACGACTCCTCCATCTCCTCCCGGGTGTAAACTACTCCTCCACCTCCTCGCGGGTGTAAACGACTCCTCCACCTCCTCGTGGGTGTAAACGACTCCACCACCTCCTCGCAGGTGTAAACGACTCCACCACCTCCTCGTGGGTGTAAACGACTCCACCATGTCCTCGTGGGTGTAAACGACTCCACCACCTCCTCGCAGGTGTAAACGACTCCTCCACCTCCTCGCGGGTGTAAACGACTCCTCCACCTCCTCGCGGATGTAAACGACTACTTCACCTCCTCCCGGGTGTAAACGACTCCACCACCTCCTCGCTTGTTTAAACGACTCCACCACCTCCTCGCGGGTGTAAACGACTCCACCACCTCCTCGCGGGTGTAAACGACTCCACCACCTCCTCGCGGGTGTAAACAACTCCTCCACCTCGCGGGTGTAAACGACTCCACCACCTCCTCGCGGGTGTAAACGACTCTTCCACCTCCTCGTGGGTGTAAACGACTCCTCCACCTCCTCCCGGGTGTAAACGACTCCACCACCTCCTCGCTTGTATAAACGACTCCACCACCACCTCGCGGGTGTGAACGACTCCACCACCTCCTCGCGGGTGTAAACGACTACTCCACCTCCTCCCGGGTGTAAACGACTCCACCACCTCCTCGCTTGTTTAAACGACTGCACCACCCCCTCGCGGGTGTAAACGACTCCACCATCTCCTCGCGGGTGTAAACGACTCCACCACCTCCTCGCGGGTGTAAACGACTCCACCACCTCCTCGCGGGTGTAAACAACTCCTCCACCTCGCGGGTATAAACGACTCCACCACCTCCTCGTGGGTGTAAACGACTCCACCACCTCCTCGCGGGTGTACACGACTCCTCCACCTCCTCGCGGGTGTAAACGACTCCACCACCTCCTCGTGGGTGTAAACGACTCCACCACCTCCTCGTGGGTGTAAACGACTCCACCACCTCCTCGCGGGTGTAAACGACTCCTCCACCTCCTCGCGGGTGTAAACGACTCCACCACCTCCTCGCGGATGTAAACGACTCCTCCACCACCTCGCGGGTGTAAACGACTCCACCACCTCCTCACGGGTGTAAACGACTCCTCCACCTCCTCGCTTGTTTAAACGACTCCACCACCTCCTCGCGGGTGTAAACGACTCCACTACCTCCTCGCGGGTGTAAACGACTCCACCACCTCCTCGCAGGTGTAAACGACTCCACCACCTCCTCGCGGGTGTAAACGACTCCTCCACCTCCTCGCGGGTGTAAACGACTCCACCACCTCCTCGCGGATGTAAACGACTCCTCCACCACCTCGCGGGTGTAAACGACTCCACCACCTCCTCGCGGGTGTAAACGACTCCTCCACCTCCTCGCTTGTTTAAACGACTCCACCACCTCCTCGCGGGTGTAAACGACTCCACTACCTCCTCGCGGGTGTAAACGACTCCACCACCTCCTCGCAGGTGTAAACGACTCCACCACCTCCTCGCAGGTGTAAATGACTCCTCCACCTCCTCGCGGGTGTAAACGACTCCACCACCACCTCGCGGGTGTAAACGACTCCACCACCTCCTAGCGGGTGTAAACGACTCCTCCACCTCCTCGCTTGTTTAAACGACTCCACCACCTCCTCGCGGGTGTAAACGACTCCACTACCTCCTCGTGGGTGTAAACGACTCCACCACCTCCTCGCGGGTGTAAACGACTCCACCACCTCCTCGCAGGTGTAAATGACTCCTCCACCTCGTTGTGGGTGTAAACGACTCCTCCACCTCGTTGCGGGTGTAAACGACTCCTCCATCTCCTCCCGGGTGTAAACGACTCCTCCACCTCCTCGTGGGTGTAAACGACTCCACCACCTCCTCGCGGGTGTAAACGACTCCTCCACCTCCTCGCGGGTGTAAACGACTCCACCACCTCCTCGTGGGTGTAAACGACTCCACCACCTCCTCGTGGGTGTAAACGACTCCACCACCTCCTCGCGGGTGTAAACGACTCCTCCACCTCCTCGCGGGTGTAAACGACTACACCACCTCCTCGCGGGTGTAAACGACTCCACCACCTCCTCGTGGGTGTAAACGACTCCTCCACCTCCTCGCGGGTGTAAACGACTCCACCACCTCCTCGCGGATGTAAACGACTCCTCCACCACCTCGCGGGTGTAAACGACTCCACCACCTCCTCGCAGGTGTAAATGACTCCTCCACCTCGTTGTGGGTGTAAACGACTCCTCCACCTCGTTGCGGGTGTAAACGACTCCTCCATCTCCTCCCGGGTGTAAACGACTCCTCCACCTCCTCGTGGGTGTAAACGACACCACCACCTCCTCGCGGGTGTAAACGACTCCTCCACCTCCTCGCGGGTGTAAACGACTCCACCACCTCCTCGTGGGTGTAAACGACTCCACCACCTCCTCGTGGGTGTAAACGACTCCACCACCTCCTCGCGGGTGTAAACGACTCCTCCACCTCCTCGCGGGTGTAAACGACTACACCACCTCCTCGCGGGTGTAAACGACTCCACCACCTCCTCGTGGGTGTAAACGACTCCTCCACCTCCTCGCGGGTGTAAACGACTCCACCACCTCCTCGCGGATGTAAACGACTCCTCCACCACCTCGCGGGTGTAAACAACTCCACCACCTCCCCGCGGGTGTAAACGACTCCTCCACCTCCTCGCTTGTTTAAACGACTCCACCACCTCCTCGCGGGTGTAAACGACTCCACTACCTCCTCGCGGGTGTAAACGACTCCACCACCTCCTCGCAGGTGTAAACGACTCCACCACCTCCTCGCAGGTGTAAATGACTCCTCCACCTCCTCGCGGGTGTAAACGACTCCACCACCACCTCGCGGGTGTAAACGACTCCACCACCTCCTCGCGGGTGTAAACGACTCCTCCACCTCCTCGCTTGTTTAAACGACTCCACCACCTCCTCGTGGGTGTAAACGACTCCACCACCTCCTCGCGGGTGTAAACGACTCCTCCACCTCCTCGCGGGTGTAAACGACTCCACCACCTCCTCGCGGATGTAAACGACTCCTCCACCACCTCGCGGGTGTAAACGACTCCACCACCTCCTCGCGGGTGTAAACGACTCCTCCACCTCCTCGCTTGTTTAAACGACTCCACCACCTCCTCGCGGGTGTAAACGACTCCACTACCTCCTCGCGGGTGTAAACGACTCCACCACCTCCTCGCAGGTGTAAACGACTCCACCACCTCCTCGCAGGTGTAAATGACTCCTCCACCTCCTCGCGGGTGTAAACGACTCCACCACCACCTCGCGGGTGTAAACGACTCCACCACCTCCTCGCGGGTGTAAACGACTCCTCCACCTCCTCGCTTGTTTAAACGACTCCACCACCTCCTCGCGGGTGTAAACGACTCCACTACCTCCTCGTGGGTGTAAACGACTCCACCACCTCCTCGCGGGTGTAAACGACTCCACCACCTCCTCGCAGGTGTAAATGACTCCTCCACCTCGTTGTGGGTGTAAACGACTCCTCCACCTCGTTGCGGGTGTAAACGACTCCTCCATCTCCTCCCGGGTGTAAATGACTCCTCCACCTCCTCGTGGGTGTAAACGACTCCACCACCTCCTCGCGGGTGTAAACGACTCCTCCACCTCCTCGCGGGTGTAAACGACTCCACCACCTCCTCGTGGGTGTAAACGACTCCACCACCTCCTCGTGGGTGTAAACGACTCCACCACCTCCTCGCGGGTGTAAACGACTCCTCCACCTCCTCGCGGGTGTAAACGACTACACCACCTCCTCGCGGGTGTAAACGACTCCACCACCTCCTCGTGGGTGTAAACGACTCCTCCACCTCCTCGCGGGTGTAAACGACTCCACCACCTCCTTGCGGATGTAAACGACTCCTCCACCACCTCGCGGGTGTAAACAACTCCACCACCTCCTCGCGGGTGTAAACGACTCCTCCACCTCCTCGCTTGTTTAAACGACTCCACCACCTCCTCGCGGGTGTAAACGACTCCACTACCTCCTCGCGGGTGTAAACGACTCCACCACCTCCTCGCAGGTGTAAACGACTCCACCACCTCCTCGCAGGTGTAAATGACTCCTCCACCTCCTCGCGGGTGTAAACGACTCCACCACCACCTCGCGGGTGTAAACGACTCCACCACCTCCTCGCGGGTGTAAACGACTCCTCCACCTCCTCGCTTGTTTAAACGACTCCACCACCTCCTCGCGGGTGTAAACGACTCCACTACCTCCTCGTGGGTGTAAACGACTCCACCACCTCCTCGCGGGTGTAAACGACTCCACCACCTCCTCGCAGGTGTAAATGACTCCTCCACCTCGTTGCGGGTGTAAACGACTCCTCCACCTCGTTGCGGGTGTAAACGACTCCTCCATCTCCTCCCGGGTGTAAACGACTCCTCCACCTCCTCGCGGGTGTAAACGACTCCTCCACCTCCTCGCGGGTGTAAACGACTCGTCCACCTCCTCGCGGGTGTAAACGACTCCACCACCTCCTCGCGGGTGTAAGCGACTCCACCACCTCCTCGCGGGTGTAAACGACTCCTCCACCTCCTCGCTTGTTTAAACGACTCCACCACCTCCTCGCAGGTGTAAACGACTCCACCACCTCCTCGCGGGTGTAAACGACTCCACCACCTCCTCGCAGGTGTAAACGACTCCACCACCTCCTCGCAGGTGTAAACGACTCCTCCACCTCCTCGCGGGTGTAAATGACTCCTCCACCTCCTCGCGGGTGTAAACGACTCCTCCACCTCCTCCCGGGTGTAAACGACTCCTCCACGTCCTCGCGGGTGTAAACGACTCCACCACCTCCCCGCGGGTGTAAACTACTCCTCCACCTCCTCGCGGGTGTAAACGACTCCTCCACCTCCTCGCTTGTTTAAACGACTCCACCACCTCCTCGCGGGTGTAAACGACTCCACCACCTCCTCGCGGGTGTAAACGACTCCACCACCTCCTCGCAGGTGTAAACGACTCCACCACCTCCTCGCAGGTGTAAATGACTCCTCCACCTCCTCGCGGGTGTAAACGTCTCCTCCACCTCCTCGCGGGTGTAAACGACTCCACCACCTCCTCGCGGATGTAAACGACTACTCCACCTTCTCCCGGGTGTAAACGACTCCACCACCTCCTCGCTTGTTTAAACGACTCCACCACCTCCTCGCTTGTTTAAACGACTCCACCACCTCCTCGCGGGTGTAAACGACTCCTCCACCTCCTCGCTTGTTTAAACGACTCCACCACCTCCTCGCGGGTGTAAACGACTCCACCACCTCCTCGCGGGTGTAAACGACTCCACCACCTCCTTGCAGGTGTAAACGACTCCACCACCTCCTCGCGGGTGTAAATGACTCCTCCACCTCCTCGCGGGTGTAAACGACTACTCCACCTTCTCCCGGGTGTAAACGACTCCACCACCTCCTCGCTTGTTTAAACGACTCCACCACCTCCTCGCTTGTTTAAACGACTCCACCACCTCCTCGCGGGTGTAAACGACTCCTCCACCTCCTCGCGGGTGTAAACGACTCCTCCACCTCCTCGCTTGTTTAAACGACTCCACCACCTCCTCGCGGGTGTAAACGACTCCACTACCTCCTCGTGGGTGTAAACGACTCCACCACCTCCTCGCGGGTGTAAACGACTCGTCCACCTCCTCGCGGGTGTAAACGACTCCACCACCTCCTCGCGGGTGTAAACGACTCCTCCACCTCCTCGCGGGTGTAAACGACTCCTCCACCTCCTCGCTTGTTTAAACGACTCCACCACCTCCTCGCGGGTGTAAACGACTCCACCACCTCCTCGCGGGTGTAAACGACTCCACCACCTCCTCGCGGGTGTAAACGACTCCACCACCTCCTCGCGGGTGTAAACGACTCCTCCACCTCCTCGCGGGTGTAAACGACTCCTCCATCTCCTCCCGGGTGTAAACGACTCCTCCACATCCTCCCGGGTGTAAACGACTCCTCCACCTCCTCGCGGGTGTAAACGACTCCTCCACCTCCTCGCGGGTGTAAACGACTCGTCCACCTCCTCGCTGGTGTAAACGACTCCTCCACCTCCTCGCGGGTGTAAACGACTCGTCCACCTCCTCGCGGGTGTAAACGACTCGTCCACCTCCTCGCGGGTGTAAACGACTCGTCCACCTCCTCGCGGGTGTAAACGACTCGTCCACCTCCTCGCGGGTGTAAACGACTCCTCCACCTCCTCCCGGGTGTAAACGACTCCTCCACCTCCTTTCGGGTGTAAACGACTCCACCACCTCCTCGCCGGCGTAAACGACTCCTCCACCTCCTCCACCTCCTCGCGGGTGTAAACGACTCCTCCACCTCCTCGCGGGTGTATTTCCGCTTTTTGGTGTGTTTTGCAAAAGTTCATACAAAAAAGTGCTTTTGCACACGGACGCACACAACTATGTACGTTGTCACAAATGTTTACACACGGACCCCCTGGAGCCATTTTACATCCCACACACAGAAGCTGCACATCGCCGTGACGGGAATTTTATTGGCTTCACAGCAGTGGGGTCAGAACTGGCATCAGAGCTGGTGGGCGAGGTCTGGAAGCGGAAACGCATGTGATTGTCAGACCATCTAGGTTGACACTCAGTGGCTATTATTGGCTATGGAACGACCAATCCAGTTAGTCAAAAATGGGGTTAATCAGAAGGAGAGAGCCTACCGGTGCGTCATGCACAGTTTTATTGAAATAGGAAATGTCTAAGATATTGTACGAGCATGATATAAAATGAAAATCGAAAAACGGCCCGCGGGTGGGCCGCCAGTGGTTAAGGGGTTAATGAACGTCTGGAACACAGATGGGACATCGACTAGCCCATATGGCATGACACAGTACTCAAAGTGTCCAGAGGTTGTGCTGAAGGCCGTTTTCCACTCACCACCTTGTCTGATGCACACCCGATTATAAGCACTGCGTAGATCCAGTTTAGTGAAGTACCTGGCCTCACGCAGCTGTTCGATGGTGCTGGGCACGAGTGGGAATCTGTACTTCAGTGATGGCATTCAAACCCCGATAATCAATACAGGGCCTCAGTCCACCATCTTTCTTCTTCACAAAGAAGAAACTAGAGGAGGCTGGAGATCTGGACTGGCAGATGTAACCCTGTGATAATGCTTCCTGAATGTACTCCTCTATTGCTCTGGCTTCGGGTTGGGACAGAGGATACACCCGACTCCGGGGTGGTGTGGAACCTGGCAGGAGGTTCATGGCACAGTCCCAGGGGCGATGAGGAGGAAGACGGGTAGCTTTCTGCCTACTGAACACCAAAAGTAGGTCATTATATTCTGCTGGAATCTGCACAGTGGAAACTAAGTCTGGGCTCTTAATGGTGGTTGCTGAGCAGGAGAGGGCGCCACTGTGCTCACAACATTGGGAGGACCAGGAGCTTATATCTCTCTCTTCCAGTGTATAGTTGGGTTATGTCATTGAAGCCAGGGAAGTCCCAGGATAAGGGGTTGAAGGGACTTAGCGAGAACAAAAAAGGTTGCTTTCTCAGTGTGGTTGGGCTCCATGATGAGTTGGGTGGGAGTGGTCTGTTGTGGTGGGCGTCTGGGGCAGTCGAACATTTGATGGCCTTTCTCACCACAACATAGACACAATCCCTGATCCAATCGGTGGCGGGATGTCTCCTTTGGAAGTCGAGCGGCATCGAGCTGCATTGCTTCATGGGTCTGTTCATTCGACCACGGTGAGGAGAGTGGAGCCTGAGACCTTCTCTCCCGCGACAGCCTGTCCATTCTGATAGCCATGTGCATGTAGGCATCTCATGAATTGTCATCCTCACGACATGCCAATGCTGCTTGGAGGTCTGCCCTCAAACCTCGATGGAAGACAGCGAGAAGGGCAGGTTCATTCCACCCACTAGCTGCAGGAAGAGTACGGATATCCAAGGCATAATCTCCTGTGGATCAATCCCCCTGCTGGAGCTGTAGCAACTGCTCTCCTCCTTCACTTCCCTGTGGAGGATGATCAAACACTGCTCTGAACAGAGTAATGAATCGGGCATAGGAGGTAAGGGGCTCACTTCCTTGATTCCAAACTGCCACTGCAGCACTTTTCCTGATAGGTGAGAGAAGACTGCAGAGATCATGGCACTGTTGGTGAGGGCCGTATGATGGGCGAAGTACAGTGAACACTGCAACAGGAAGCCTTTGCGCCCCTCACGATCCCCACTGTAGGCCTCTGGCAGACGCACTAGAGAACCAGAAGTGTGTGGCCACAGGGAAGCACTTGGAGGGGTGGGTGGCATGGCAGCAGAGGAAGGAGTAACTGGTTGTGAAGCTTGATGATCCCGCAGGTACCCAATCAGCTCGTCCAGCTCACCCTCAAGAGCTCATTCTGATTAGCGGAAACTGCTGCGGCCAACTCAGAAGGAGATGGAGAAGAGGATGGCATCTTTGGCTCCTCTTCGCTGGGGAGTGGCACTCTTGCTGCATCCATGTGTACGGTGGTTTCATCTGTCACGTCAGAGAGCACGCAGAAGGAGGATGCAGGTGCAAGTAGTGACAGTTTATTCACAAAAGAAGAAGGTGTCGTTGAGACAGCGAGATGAACCTGGAATGTTCCTCCTTGTCTGTTCAGAAGAGAGACGAGGATCTTGTGGAGCGTGCTGGCTGGTACACAGTGAGGACTGCAATCAGAGCAGCGAAACAACACTGGGTGTTTCTCAATTCAGGGTCTGCACACTTGGAAGTGTGCACAGACTGCGTAGGCTATGAAGTGTTCTACGTTGGCTGCACACACCGAAGTGCGCTTACTGTCAGTAAAATGAGACGGCCTATCGAGTGTACGATAGCCAGAGTGCTCCAGTCCTCTGTTGGCAAGCCACAATCCTGTGGAGCTGCCGTCCGAGCTTGTCCGATTTTGTCTTCATGTGATCAGTATTTATTCCGTATGTACTTCTAAGTGATAACCCAAAGTATGGTAATCTCAGTAGATCTATTAATAGACACTCATACTGTGCTGAGGAAGCATATGGAATGGCATATATGTGGGTGTATGTGTGCAATTCCATATATATATATATATATATATATATATATATATATATATATATATGTATATATATATGAATTCAAACACACACACCGTTAAAAAGATTTCAGTGGTGAGGACACCAGGCAGAATTTCTGCCTCAGCAGGGAGGCCCTGGCAGTACTACTTGGTCTCCTCCAACAAGAAAGAAGACACGGATGGGGGGCCACAACTGAAACCCTGGCATTTCTTTTTTGGCTGGCCTCTGAGGCATCATACAGGGTGGTTTTCAGAGTTTTTGGAATACCCCTTTCCACCATCCACCACATTATCCACAGAGTCACAAAGGAGGTACTGGCCCTTCGTCGCCAGGTCATCCGCCACCCAACATCCCAGGAAGATCTAAAAGCAGTGTCACAAGGATTTGCAGGGCTGGCAAGACACCGAGCTTTCTCCGAGGGAAGGCAAAAGCACCCTGCAGGTGCCATGGACTGCTGCCATACTAGGATAAAGGCACCAAGTGGCCCTGATGGTTCCTGTTACAGAAACCGCAAATTATTTCCATCCATCATTCTGCAGACTGTCAGTGACCATCAGAGCTGCCTAATTGACACATACGTGGGATGGCCAGGCTCAGTTCATGACTCCCGGGTGCTGCGGCACAGCCTGCTTTATAGAATGTCAGTGTACCCTCCTCCTGGGCACTTCATCTGAGCTGACGGTGGGTACCCTTGCCTTCAGCAGCCACTCCCCCTCATCACCCCCTACAGGCGACCACTCCGAGGTATGGGAGCCCAGCGTTTCAATCAACATCACTCCCGGGCACGGTCAATTGTAGAGTGTGTTTTTGGAATGATAAAGAGCAGGTTTAGTGTAATCTTCCAGCATACGCTGGAAGTACACCACACCTTTACACCATACGTGAGTTAAATTAACACTGGATCATTGTTTTTCCACTAAACTACACAGTGATTTGGCATGGACTTCTTCTCTACTATAAAGGGTCATTACATCATGTGCCATCCTGCACAACATCTGTCTGGGGGTGGGGGACATTGTGGACACCGAGGAGGAGCCTGTGGAGGATGAGTCAGAGGATGCGGGGGTGATGGAGTTGGAGGTATACAGCGGTGCAGCCTGACGGGACCAACTGTCAGCTGAGGTGTCTGCCCTGGAGGAAGTGCTCCTGGACCACCAGTATTTATAGAGGTAAGTTAAAGACCAGGTGAACAACCTGTGTTGCAAAGACTTAATGATGGTTTCTGCTATTTGATAATGTCCCATTATGAAATTGTGCCCTGGCAGCCATCGACTTTGCCAGCCCTGCAAACCCAACCGGTGGATGTTGCGGTGGACATAACCTGGATTTCAATTGTGGCATCTCAATTCACAAGCACTGCCAGGACATCCCTGCAGGGTTATTGTAAATAGCTCTCTATGTGCATATTTTTTCAATCTTTATGTAAATAAAACATTCGCAAACATCTTCAACAGAAATGTATTTTTTTGCTGCAATTTTCCCCAGCAGGGAGAAAAGCCTGTCCATCATCGCCCTGCTCTCTGCTGCTCTCCTCTCCTCTGCCTCTCTCTGCAGCCTCATGTCCTCCCGAATGAGGTCCACCAGTTCCTCACTGGCCCCCCTCTTCCTTCTGCTGCTCTCTCTGTTTGCTTGGGGATGTTCCTCCTCCACCAACTGGCTGTCCACTGCTGAACTTGGCCCTAGTGTGTCCTCATCAATTGAGGCAATTACGACAGGGGGATTGGTGGATGGCTTCTGTCCCAACACCTCGTCCATGAGGACAAACCAGGGCCAGGTTGCAGCAGTGGTTGCAGTCCCTGACACACCTTCTCCAGTACCCGGGTACTTGTAGTCCTAAGGGGGACAAACATTACTAATAACAGTCAACAGATGTTTTAATATTTAAATGTGTCATTATTCAGCAAAAGAGAAGAGGAAAATTATATGATGCATATTGTACATACTTTATATATATATATTTTTTAATTGTCCCATTTTTTTTCGCCTGCCCAGTAGAAATATTGTCCTGGAGGCCCGTTTTCTCCAGGACGGTTCTGATTAAGAACACGGAACAGTAATGACTTAAGCATATCAAGTCATATTAAATTAGCAAGAGCAATAACACAAAGAAAAGTGTGAGATGCTGCAAAATTTACTCCTTAGGCTGTAATTGGGGGCTAATGTCATTATAAAATTACATGACATTTTTGAGTGTTTTCTTGAACTGACTTCCAGCCAACACTGGCCGAATGTTTAGCTCCAGTGAAGAACTCCTCATTTTCTGCCCTCAGCCTGATGAAGGCTGCAGTTTGGTCCTTGATGAAAGGATTCCTGATATTGCCAGCTGCATTACATGATGATTTAAACTAGATTTCATTGACTACTTTATAAGACACTGACATGTAATATGCGACATGTGTACCTCCCGTGGGCTCACCATCTGCGGGAGGAGCCGTAGGGGTCGGGTGCGATGTGAGCTGGGCGGCAGCAAGAGGCGGGGACCCTGGCGGTCCGATCCCCGGCTGCAGAAGCTGGCTCTAGGGACGTGGAACGTCACCTCTCTGGTGGGGAAGGAGCCTGAGCTTGTGCGCGAGGTTAAGAGGTTCCAACTAGATATAGTTGGACTCACCTCGACGCATGGCTTGGGCTCTGGAACCAGAACCCTCGAGAGGGGCTGGACTTTCTTCCACTCTGGAGTTGCTCATGGTGAGAGGCGCCGAGCAGGTGTGGGCATTGTGAGGTGTTCCAGGCACGTCCCTCTGGGAGGAGACCCCGGGGAAGACCCAGGACATGCTGGAGGGACTACATTTCTCGGCTGGCCTGGGAACGCCTCGGGATCCCCCCCCCAGAGTTGGCAAATGTGGCTGGGGAGAGGGAAGTCTGGGCTTCCCTGCTTAGGCTGCTGCCCCCGCGACCCAACCCCGGATAAGCGGCTGAAAATAAAGATGAAGATGAAGATGTAATACACCATCAATATGTAATACCATTATTGTTATATAGTCGACATGTCATATTAATTTATAATGATTGTGATTTTTGTAATTGTTATCTAATGACACCATGGTCTTCGGTTCATTTAGTAATAGACTGAACTTGTGAAATACATTGACATAATTACTACTTACTACTTGATCTGGACTTTAAACGCGTATCATATTGCTGATGGTGTTCAAACTTGGTAGCTGCCGTTTTCGAGTGGACACTTCTAACCACACACCATGCAAAACTTATGATTCCACTGATATGACACAATTTTTTTTTTTAAGTGCGCAGACCCTGAATTGAGAAACACCCATTGTCTCTTTTTAACTGAAACCTAGCTTGGCACTGATGCTTCAGTAATTCTCACCGAAGTGTCTCCTCCAAATTTGAATTTTTTTTTTTCTATCAGGGAAGGCAAAGAGGCGGTGGCACTTCATCAATTGCTCAAAGCTCATTTTTAACAAAGTCAGTTTAAATAGTTATTCTTCTTTCGAGTGTCATGCATAGGTTTTTAGCTGCCCACCTCTTTTATGTGTCCCAGTTTACCGACCACCAAAACCTCTTTCCTGTTTTATTCAAGGATTTTTGTGAATTTTTAACATCTTTACACACAACTTATAGCAAGATTTTATTAATTGCCAATTTTAATTTACACATCCATAACAGCTCTGACTCTTTTGTAAGAGAGTTTTAAACCGTTTAGACAGTCTGGATTTTAAACATGTGACACAGCCGACCAACCACAGAGGACCAGGTCCTCTGGACCTGGTCATCACACACGGCCTGTCCACCGGTTGACCTGGCTGTGTCTGACCATGACTGTGTGTTTTATCACCAGTTTTAACCAGCAGGAGGCGCTGGTGAGAATTGTGAAGAGGCGATACATTGTCTCTGAAGTACCGACAAACTTTTATTAATGTTTTACACCACACTTTTGCTTACCTTAACATGCATTCTGTGATTTTATTGTAGATAGTTTTAATCAGAAACTAAAATCAGCCATTGATGCTGTTGCTCCGGTGAAGATAAAATCTCTAAATGTTAAAACTAGAGCACCATGGATAAATGACGGTATCAAAGAAATGAAAAAGAACTGCAGGAAAGCAGAAAGAAAGTGGAGAAAAACTAAATTAACAATTCACTTTGAGATTTTTAGAGACTAACTATCCACCTATACCAGTAAAGTAAAACAGAAAAGAATCTCATATTTTTCTAATTTAATCACACAAAACAGAAATAACCCCAGAATCCTTTTTAAAACAATTGATCTTTGAATAAATGCAGATTTTTTAACAGGTCCTCCATGCCAGCATCAGATTCTTCATGCGAGGACCTTGCAGACCACTTCAGAGGTGAAATCAGTGCAATCAGATCCAATCTTTTATCTCATCAACGTGTGGATTTTAACAGGTCTGAAGCATCGTTTTTACCTGACGAAACACTGGAGAGTTTTGTCCTGGTTGATGCAAACATGCTTGGTGGAGTTTTCTCCCAGCTCAACCCAACAACCGGCGTTTTAGACCCCATTCCCACATCGCTGTTAAAACATTTCATGGTTTCTATGAGCCGGAGCTTTTAAACATAGTAAACTGCTCTCTTCAGACGGGGGTCTTCCCATCGGCCTGTAAGGAGGTGACGACCTTCTGAAGAAGAGTCATTTAGATCCAAATATTGTGGATACCTACAGACCTGTATCCAACATGCTCTTCTTAAGTAAAGTTATAGAAAAAGTTGTTTTTAGCCAATTAAATGAGTTTTTAAATAAACACGGTATTTTAGAAAGATATCAGTCTGGTTTTAGGACAAAACAACATCACCGAGACGCCTTTTAAACATTGTAAATGACATTAGATGTAACTTGGACTTGAACTTTCTGTTCTGGTTCTGCTGGATCTTAGTGCCGCCTTCAACACAGTAGACCACCAGATCTTATTAACTAGACTCAGAGGTCTGGTGGGCATGTCAGGTACTGCTTTTAAATGGTTTGACTCCTATCTCACAGATAGAAGATTCTTGGTAAGTTTGGATACATGCTCCTCAGGAACCATGAAATCCAGTGTGGGGTTCCCCAAGGATCCATTTTAGGCCCAATACATTTTAATCTGTACATGTTGCCTCTTGGAGACGTCATCAGGAGACACCGCGTTGCCTTTCACAGCTATACTGATGATACGCAGCTTTACATCGCCTTGCCTCCTAATGATCTAGGGCCGATTTAAACCCTTTTAAACTGTATATTAGATATGAAGTCATGGATGGCAGATAATTTCTTACAGCTCAACCATGACAAAACTGAGGTTTTAATTATTGGTCCTGAAGAAAAGAGAGACATCATTTTAGCAAACTGCGAGGTTTCCATCCCTCTCAGTGTGAGAATTCTGGGTGTTTTATTTCACTCTGAGCTGAATTTTATTCCACACATCAGAAATGTCACAAAGATGGGATTTTAACAACTTAAAAACACGCCAGACTCTGCCCATATCTCTCTCTTGCCAGTACGGATATACTACTGCTTTTATTTCTAGTAATTAGATTATTGTAACTCCCTGCTCTCTGGTCTTCCAAAGAAGAGTACCTCAAGCTTTCAGTGACTCCAGAACTCGGCGGTACGAGTCCTGACAAGGACCAGGGGGCGGGAACACATTACACCTTTTTTAAAATCGCTGCATCGGCTCTCCGTGCATTTCATGATTGATTTTAAGGTTTTTTTTAGTCATCTAGAAAGGTCTTAATGGTCTTGGGCCTTCTTATTTATCTGACCTTGTTTTAAGTTATATGCCTTCACAGACCCTGAGGTCTTCTGGTATTGGCCTTTTAAATATACCAAAAGTCAGAACCAAACATACGGCGAGACCACGGTCCAGTTTTATGGTCCTCGCCTTTGGAATAACCTCCCAGAGGACCTCAAGGCTGCAGAGACTGTAGATATTTTTAAGAAGAGGCTCAAGACACACCTTTTTCGTTTAGCTTTTACTTGATTTTTTTTCTTTTCTCATTTGTCTACTTATTTATTTATTTTTAAAAAAAAATACATTTATTTATGTATTTATTTATTCTTAAACAAATACGTAATTTTTTTACGTAGTTATTTAATTTTTCTTCAATTTTAATCTTTTAGATATCATTGTCTGACCTAATTTTGACATATTTTATGTGAACTGAAATTAAAAAAAAAAAAAACTCTGGGGAATTGCAGTTATATATTAAATTTTTTGTTGTTAAAATTCTTCGAAAGGATCAAAGTCGTTTTTCCTGCAAAATGGTTGAAACGCTACACTTTTAGTTTCACTTCAACCATTCAAGCATCAAACTCTTCAGCCTAGATATGTGCTATATGTGGAGATATGTGCTATGACTTTTGGTCTTTGTAACATTTAAACTTTTCAAGTCATTCAAGTTTTTGTAAATTTTTAAAATCCATTCCTGTGTTTGGACAAAACAGCATATGCAGCTCAGCGATTGGTCCATTTACTGAACCAGTACACAGGTACGCATTGGTATACTGGTATATTTCTAGTTTAATTTTCACTTCACATTTATAGTTGTTTATTTGACCTCTTTTTTTTTTTTCTTTTGCTTTTTTATTGTGTCATTGTAGGAACAAGGAGAGCAACTTACCACTGGAGCCAAATTCCTTGTTTGTTTGTACAAACATGGCAAATAAAGTGATTCTGATTCCAATGTTTTTCCAGACTGAGTTAATTTCCATCTGCAATCCCTAAAACACACAAAGAGCCCAGCAGACAAGTTGATGATGGTTTTAGAGTCTGATCTGGCGCATCGTACACATTTCGAGTCTCTTCATGTTAAGCAGTGGCGGATTTAGAAGATTTGGGGCCCCAGGCAAAGGCAGGCATGGGGCCCTATGGTAAATATTGCACTTTCTACTCCACTACTGTACATTGTTTGTGTTACTGGTTACATATTTCAAACCCTTCCTGCTCAATTGAAACCAAGTGTCCCCAAAATAATGATAATATGTGGTCATATTTGTGATAAACTGAAAGAGTCTTTCCAACGATGGCTGGTGAGTTTACCAAAGAGAGACATCCTGCTGCATTCGTTGCTGTGGGTTGCTGTTTTCCACTTCGTTTTCAGGCTCTGATTCAGGTTCCAACATGTAGGGCTGGATGCTATGTGTTGACATTGTAGTTTGTTTTCTTATTGAGTTCATATGAGCCTTATCCTTCTGTTTATGAGACGTTACAATGACGGTGAAAGCAGGTGCGGTGCGCGCTCCCGATGTAGTGCAGTGGCGGGAGGCGGGGCTTAATGCGGAAGAGTCTCAATCCACTCGTTTTGCCCACAGGCTGATCTGACAGCCTACGGAGAGGGTCGGTCTGAAGTAAATAAAGCCATTTGTGACAATAACTCCATCAATCCCAGCCCTTCTGGGCTCAGAAATAAAAATAAATTAGCCTGAAATGAACATAATAGTTCCACTTTAAGCCAAAACTCAAAGTATCTGTCATGATGTGGTTTTTTCTGTGACTTGGTTTCAGGTTTCCTGTTTTATTTTGTAGTTTTTCCTGTTTGGTTCTCTTGTTTGTTTGTTTTTAGCTTGATTGATTTCCTGTTCATTGAGTTCACCTGGTCTTGTTTTAGTTCATTCAGTGCACCTGTTTCTTGTTTGGTTCCCCAGTGTATTTATACCCCTCAGTTCACTTCATTTTGTTTGTTTGTATGTTGCTTTAGTCCTTTGGGTAACATTAAACCTCCTGGAATCCGTATCCCTGTTCCCTCGTCTCTGCATTTGGGTCCACACCTTCACCAATCCCTCTGCCTGTCGTGACAGTATCATCTAGGCCTTGCTGGAAAATGCATCATGAAACAGATTACATCACAGGAAAAACTAGTGATGCAAATATATAAGAAATGCTTAAACTGCCCAACAGTAAATTAACTAATTTTGAATAAACTCAACAATAAATAGCAGTAAATGATAATACACAATAAAACAACATTAACACAAAGCTATAAGATTGATAGGAATCAAGAATGTGGTGGTGTTAATAATGTTGCCAAACCGATATGGATGTTTGGAGGCTGATGTTACATATATTTGGCAGAAAAATATTTTGAATTGATTTAAACGAAAAATTTAAAACAATGTAATGAATAAATGGCCGTGTGATGCAACCTGTCTGGGTGTACCCTGCCACTCACCCAGTGATAGCTGATAATAATGGGATAGGATCCAGCTTCCTGTAAGCCTGATTGGTTTAAGTGGATAAAAAATATTGGATAAAGTAACTTGAACGCACACATGTTTAAAATGAATCAGTTAAACAGAATATTATGACCAATGCCTGCTGCCTGATACAGCTGTCAGATTTGCAAATAAATGAATAAGAAATGAATATTGTCTTTGAAATGACAGATAAACTACGTCTGTGTAAATATTTCCTTTTTGAACAAAGGGAATCAAAGACTACAGGCTCTCCCAAAAAACTATATTGCAAAAATAATATCATGAGCTCTAACTTTCATTTTACACTCAAGCCCAAACAGTAATATGATCAAAATAAATAACAGTTTATGATAATCATTGAGTGGGGGCTATACCTAAATAATTTAAAAATCAATTAACTAAACATACAGTAGTAAATCCCAAAATCCTTTTGATGTTATCAATATTTCCTCTGTCAGTTATAACAGAGTCATTTGTTATTAGCCGCCGAAGCTCGGCCAGCTCGTGATGCGTTTAGGTGTGGCTCGGAAAAAAACACATACCAGCGTGTAAAAAAAGTAATTAAGTGGTTATAATGGTTGTAAAAAGTGCAGGGGACAGAGGACAGAGACGCGGGGTACACGGGGGACTTGTACCCTGCTACGCCACTGCCTCCACATGACATCATTCCCCCCACATGACATCATTCCCCCCACATGACATCATTCCCTCCACATGACATCATCCCCTCCACATGACATCATTCCCCTCCACATGACATCATCCCCTCCACATGACATCATTCCACACCACATGACATCATTCCCTCCACATGACATCATTCCCTCCACATGACATCATTCCCCACCGCATGACATCATTCCCCTCCGCATGACATCATTCCCCACCACATGACATCATTCCCTCCACATGACATCATCCCCTCCACATGACATCATTCCCCTCCACATGACATCATCCCCTCCACATGACATCATCCCCCTCCACATGACATCATTCCCCACCGCATGACATCATTCCCTCCGCATGACATCATTCCCCTCCACATGACATCATTCCCCACCGCATGACATCATTCCCTCCGCATGACATCATTCCCCTCCGCATGACATCATTCCCCTCCGCATGACATCATTCCCCTCCGCATGACATCATTCCCTCCACATGACATCATTCCCTCCACATGACATCATTCCCTCCACATGACATCATTCCCCTCCGCATGACATCATCCCCTCCGCATGACATCATTCCCCTCCGCATGACATCATTCCCCTCCGCATGACATCATTCCCTCCACATGACATCATTCCCTCCACATGACATCATTCCCCTCCGCATGACATCATTCCCCTCCGCATGACATCATCCCCTCCGCATGACATCATTCCCCTCCGCATGACATCATTCCCTCCACATGACATCATTCCCTCCACATGACATCATTCCCTCCACATGACATCATTCCCCTCCGCATGACATCATTCCCCTCCGCATGACATCATTCCCCTCCGCATGACATCATCCCCTCCGCATGACATCATTCCCTCCGCATGACATCATTCCCCTCCGCATGACATCATTCCCTCCACATGACATCATTCCCTCCACATGACATCATTCCCTCCACATGACATCATTCCCCACCACATGACATCATTCCCCACCACATGACATCATTCCCCACCACATGACATCATTCCCCACCACATGACATCATTCCCTCCACATGACATCATTCCCCTCCACATGACATCATTCCACACCACATGACATCATTCCCTCCACATGACATCATTCCCCTCCACATGACATCATTCCCCACCACATGACATCATTCCCTCCACATGACATCATTCCCTCCACATGACATCATTCCCCACCTCATGACATCATTCCCCTCCACATGACATCATTCCCCTCCACATGACATCATTCCCCACCACATGACATCATTCCCCTCCACATGACATCATTCCCTCCACATGACATCATTCCCCACCACATGACATCATTCCCTCCACATGACATCATTCCCCTCCACATGACATCATTCCCTCCACATGACATCATTCCCTCCACATGACATCATTCCCCTCCACATGACATCATTCCCTCCACATGACATCATTCCCCTCCACATGACATCATTCCCTCCACATGACATCATTCCCCTCCGCATGACATCATTCCCCTCCGCATGACATCATCCCCTCCGCATGACATCATTCCCTCCACATGACATCATTCCCTCCACATGACATCATTCCCCTCCGCATGACATCATTCCCTCCACATGACATCATTCCCTCCACATGACATCATTCCCTCCACATGACATCATTCCCTCCACATGACATCATCCCCTCCACATGACATCATTCCCCACCACATGACATCATTCCCTCCACATGACATCATTCCCTCCACATGACATCATTCCCTCCACATGACATCATTCCCCACCGCATGACATCATTCCCCTCCGCATGACATCATTCCCCACCGCATGACATCATTCCCTCCGCATGACATCATTCCCCTCCGCATGACATCATTCCCCTCCGCATGACATCATTCCCTCCACATGACATCATTCCCTCCACATGACATCATTCCCCTCCGCATGACATCATTCCCCTCCGCATGACATCATTCCCCTCCGCATGACATCATCCCCTCCGCATGACATCATTCCCTCCGCATGACATCATTCCCCTCCGCATGACATCATTCCCTCCACATGACATCATTCCCTCCACATGACATCATTCCCTCCACATGACATCATTCCCCACCACATGACATCATTCCCCACCACATGACATCATTCCCCTCCACATGACATCATTCTCCACCACATGACATCATTCCCTCCACATGACATCATTCCCCACCACATGACATCATTCCCCACCACATGACATCATTCCCCTCCACATGACATCATTCCCCACCACATGACATCATTCCCTCCACATGACATCATTCCCCTCCACATGACATCATTCCACACCACATGACATCATTCCCTCCACATGACATCATTCCCCTCCACATGACATCATTCCCCACCACATGACATCATTCCCTCCACATGACATCATTCCCTCCACATGACATCATTCCCTCCACATGACATCATCCCCTCCACATGACATCATTCCCCTCCACATGACATCATCCCCTCCACATGACATCATTCCACACCACATGACATCATTCCCTCCACATGACATCATTCCCTCCACATGACATCATTCCCCTCCACATGACATCATTCCCCCCCACATGACATCATTCCCTCCACATGACATCATTCCCTCCACATGACATCATTCCCTCCACATGACATCATCCCCTCCACATGACATCATTCCCTCCACATGACATCATTCCCCACCGCATGACATCATTCCCCTCCGCATGACATCATTCCCCACCGCATGACATCATTCCCTCCACATGACATCATCCCCTCCACATGACATCATTCCCCTCCACATGACATCATCCCCTCCACATGACATCATCCCCCTCCACATGACATCATTCCCCACCGCATGACATCATTCCCTCCGCATGACATCATTCCCCTCCGCATGACATCATTCCCTCCACATGACATCATTCCCTCCACATGACATCATCCCCTCCACATGACATCATTCCCCTCCACATGACATCATCCCCTCCACATGACATCATTCCACACCACATGACATCATTCCCTCCACATGACATCATTCCCTCCACATGACATCATTCCCCTCCACATGACATCATTCCCCCCCACATGACATCATTCCCTCCACATGACATCATTCCCTCCACATGACATCATTCCCTCCACATGACATCATCCCCTCCACATGACATCATTCCCTCCACATGACATCATTCCCCACCGCATGACATCATTCCCCTCCGCATGACATCATTCCCCACCGCATGACATCATTCCCTCCACATGACATCATCCCCTCCACATGACATCATTCCCCTCCACATGACATCATCCCCTCCACATGACATCATCCCCCTCCACATGACATCATTCCCCACCGCATGACATCATTCCCTCCGCATGACATCATTCCCCTCCGCATGACATCATTCCCCTCCGCATGACATCATTCCCTCCACATGACATCATTCCCTCCACATGACATCATTCCCCTCCGCATGACATCATTCCCCTCCGCATGACATCATTCCCCTCCGCATGACATCATCCCCTCCGCATGACATCATTCCCCTCCGCATGACATCATTCCCTCCACATGACATCATTCCCTCCACATGACATCATTCCCTCCACATGACATCATTCCCCTCCGCATGACATCATTCCCCTCCGCATGACATCATTCCCCTCCGCATGACATCATCCCCTCCGCATGACATCATTCCCTCCGCATGACATCATTCCCCTCCGCATGACATCATTCCCTCCACATGACATCATTCCCCTCCACATGACATCATTCCCTCCACATGACATCATTCCCTCCACATGACATCATTCCCCACCACATGACATCATTCCCCACCACATGACATCATTCCCCACCACATGACATCATTCCCCACCACATGACATCATTCCCTCCACATGACATCATTCCCCTCCACATGACATCATTCCACACCACATGACATCATTCCCTCCACATGACATCATTCCCCTCCACATGACATCATTCCCCACCACATGACATCATTCCCTCCACATGACATCATTCCCTCCACATGACATCATTCCCCACCTCATGACATCATTCCCCTCCACATGACATCATTCCCCTCCACATGACATCATTCCCCACCACATGACATCATTCCCCTCCACATGACATCATTCCCTCCACATGACATCATTCCCCACCACATGACATCATTCCCTCCACATGACATCATTCCCCTCCACATGACATCATTCCCTCCACATGACATCATTCCCTCCACATGACATCATTCCCCTCCACATGACATCATTCCCTCCACATGACATCATTCCCCTCCACATGACATCATTCCCTCCACATGACATCATTCCCCTCCGCATGACATCATTCCCCTCCGCATGACATCATCCCCTCCGCATGACATCATTCCCTCCACATGACATCATTCCCTCCACATGACATCATTCCCCTCCGCATGACATCATTCCCTCCACATGACATCATTCCCTCCACATGACATCATTCCCTCCACATGACATCATTCCCTCCACATGACATCATCCCCTCCACATGACATCATTCCCCACCACATGACATCATTCCCTCCACATGACATCATTCCCTCCACATGACATCATTCCCTCCACATGACATCATTCCCCACCGCATGACATCATTCCCCTCCGCATGACATCATTCCCCACCGCATGACATCATTCCCTCCGCATGACATCATTCCCCTCCGCATGACATCATTCCCCTCCGCATGACATCATTCCCTCCACATGACATCATTCCCTCCACATGACATCATTCCCCTCCGCATGACATCATTCCCCTCCGCATGACATCATTCCCCTCCGCATGACATCATCCCCTCCGCATGACATCATTCCCTCCGCATGACATCATTCCCCTCCGCATGACATCATTCCCTCCACATGACATCATTCCCTCCACATGACATCATTCCCTCCACATGACATCATTCCCCACCACATGACATCATTCCCCACCACATGACATCATTCCCCTCCACATGACATCATTCTCCACCACATGACATCATTCCCTCCACATGACATCATTCCCCACCACATGACATCATTCCCCACCACATGACATCATTCCCCTCGACATGACATCATTCCCCACCACATGACATCATTCCCTCCACATGACATCATTCCCCTCCACATGACATCATTCCACACCACATGACATCATTCCCTCCACATGACATCATTCCCCTCCACATGACATCATTCCCCACCACATGACATCATTCCCTCCACATGACATCATTCCCTCCACATGACATCATTCCCCACCACATGACATCATTCCCCACCACATGACATCATTCCCCTCCACATGACATCATTCCCCACCACATGACATCATTCCCCTCCACATGACATCATTCCCCACCACATGACATCATTCCCTCCACATGACATCATTCCCCACCACATGACATCATTCCCTCCACATGACATCATTCCCTCCACATGACATCATTCCCTCCACATGACATCATTCCCCTCCACATGACATCATTCCCTCCGCATGACATCATTCCCCTCCACATGACATCATTCCCTCCACATGACATCATTCCCTCCACATGACATCATTCCCTCCACATGACATCATTCCCCTCCACATGACATCATTCCCTCCACATGACATCATTCCCTCCACATGACATCATTCCCTCCACATGACATCATTCCCCTCCGCATGACATCATTCCCTCCACATGACATCATTCCCCTCCACATGACATCATTCCCCACCACATGACATCATTCCCCTCCGCATGACATCATTCCCCTCCGCATGACATCATCCCCTCCGCATGACATCATTCCCTCCACATGACATCATTCCCTCCACATGACATCATTCCCCTCCGCATGACATCATTCCCTCCACATGACATCATTCCCTCCACATGACATCATTCCCCTCCACATGACATCATTCCCTCCACATGACATCATTCCCCTCCGCATGACATCATTCCCTCCACATGACATCATTCCCTCCACATGACATCATTCCCCTCCGCATGACATCATTCCCTCCACATGACATCATTCCCTCCACATGACGGACCTTCCCCAACAGATGTTGACGTTGTTAGTTTACTTGCAGCAAAGAATCCCTTCCTCACATCACGTAATTTTAAGGGCAGCTTTCTGCTTTTCTCCGTCTTTGTTCACTTTATGGCATCACTGTGGGATAGCTCCTTTGCGTTTTCTGTTCTTTTCATCTTTTCTTTTTCTTGCCTCCTCACACCTCACGTCTTCCTGGATCCTTTCTGCACATGTGCAGTATGATGGACTGATCCATCATACTGCACTGGGGGGAGGCGCACATAATATAATTCTGCTGGTAGTTTAGCAAATGCATTTTAATCAAAACAAAATTTGTCAGTAATAAGCAACTAAGTAATAAATAAGTGTATGACTAGTTTTATGGGGCCCTAAAGAGCTGGGGGCCCAAGGCCACCCTACCTTGTTTTGCCTAAAGGTAAGTCCGCCCCTGATGTTAAGTTATGTTTTCAAAAATACTTCTGAAGCAGGTTTTATGTATTATAAATATTTTTGATATTACAATAATATTCAGCTGTGGGTTTGATTTCTACTGTACAAGATAAAAAATCCAAACACAATGTTTTCCAAAAAAAGTTTTCCACAATGTTTCTATAAAGCATTTCTCGTCATTCACAGGTGATATTTCCCCTCAGCGATGTCACCGACAGGTTGGATCTCAGTAAGATTGAAGATTGATACTGGATGATTGATTGATCAGCTGCTATCAGAGAAAGTTGGAACCTGACTGTTGAACAGAACTTTATCTGCAGTAAAAAATAATCCAAGCTGCAATAAAAGTCAGATGAGTTGCAACTCAGTTTCCATGTTTACAATTTTTCAGCTGGAAGTGAAGACTATGTCCTTCTCTTCCTGATCAAAAGCCACTATGAACCAGGAAATACAAAAGAAATTAGCTTAAATGGACAATCATTTTTACCTCCACCAAGAAGGTTATGTTTTTACCAGCGTTTGCCTGTTCCTGTTCAAGATAACTCAAAAAGTTATGGACTGATTTCATTCCATTTTCAGGTCTTGTTGGAACCGTGAAAAGGAAGAACTGATTAGATTTGGTGGTGATCCAGATCACCGTTTGGATCCAGGAACTTGTTTTAAAGGCCTTGGCGGAGGTTTATGCTCTCCAAATGCTTTTCTAGTAAATTCTGAATAGGAGCAGGATAAAGTATTAACTTTACCCTCATTAACTTATGAAAAGATTTTAATTTCCAGTCATGTCATATTTCAGACCGCAGGAAGAGTAGCCTTCATCATGGTGGCAGATGAATGAAGAATAAGTGTGTGATGCTGCTGGTCGCAGGTCAGCCTGAGTCTTCCTTTAGATCGAGTGGAAGGAGGGAACAGAAAGAGGGAAGGAGGTGAAAATAAGAGATGACAAGAGGAAAAAATGACAAAGATGAGGAGGGGGGAGGAGGCGTGAGAGGGAGGAAAGTGTGGATTTAAGGCAGGATGGATCCATGTTTCCATGGTATTTCCAGCATATTCTGGTGATGTGGGCACCAGGACCCATGCTGGGGGGCATGACCGTCCCATGATCTGCTGCCGTTACGCTGTGTGTAATAAACCTCCCCCATGTGGCCCTCCAATGGGTTTCCAGATGCAGCTTCCTGCGTGTGTGGACCAGGTTGTCCCTCCTGCTGTTGACTGTATCAGCATGAGACCAGACTGCATTGTGATGCTGCAGATTACTGAAAACCCATTTCCACCTCTGATTGTCCTGCAGTCCCGCAGAGCCAGATTAAGGAGGGCTGTGTGTTCTGGGTTAGGGGTTAGAGTTAAGCTTCTTCCGTCCTCCATGAGAAGCCAGAACTTGTTCTTGTTCTCAAAACACGTCCCAGCGAATAAAATGATGTCATTTTGTTCTCGGGGACGTGTCTGAAGACGGCTTGACACATCAGGCTGCCAGAAGTTTTTTCTTGTGGGGCTCTGAGAAGTATTGTGATTGGTGGGACATTTGAGGTGGGCGTGGTTAACACAGAAAAGCATGAAGTTGCCGCTCCCGCGGTTTTGCTGTTGCAGGTAAAACGGATTGTTTTGATTAAACAGCTGATCGAGGTGGAGAGAAAGTGTGAACATCTTTACAACATGTGGCATTAAAACACTCGGACCGAACCGTGTGCACAACCTGCCCTGTCATGGAAGAAGTTGTTTGTTAAATGACCCCTCCTCGCTACAGAAGAAGCTTCTCAGGGAGGATGGAACAAGCTTCAGTTAGACCTGACATCTTTGTTGAGAAATACAAGAACATTAAAGGCAGATAAATTAGCTGAGTTCCAAAATGTAAATGTGGTGAAAAGCAGAAGTTAGAGACCAGATTGTCCAATAGGATCAGTTTCAATCAACGGAGGGGCTCGGCAGAACCAGACAGGTGAGGGTCCGATTTAAATCTGTAAAGCAGTGTGCTTCTTATATGGAAATCTGGAAGCGAAAGAGCAATCCTGGGAAGCGTGCTGGCCAAAGGCCGTAGGGAGAAAACCAGGGTTGCTCATTTGATTTTTGAGCAATTAAAGGATGATTTCCCTCTGTGAATCTTTTGTTATGTTTCTGTCTGGCATTTTGGGTCTAGTTATGTCAAACATGACAGAACCATCTGGACATTACAACAAGTGTTGGCTGCACAGGTGCGCTTGTGGGCCAACATGACCAGTCCCTCCACTAAATTATGGCTTCCTTACAGACTTTGGGTTCCAGTGTCTCTGCTTTAAACCAAGAGTTAAGAACTGTAGCTAGTCACATGTTGGCCTTTGTGATTCCACCACCAGACACTGTCAGTCCTGTGTCTATGCCAGTGATCCATCCACAGGAGCCACATATTCCAACACCCAAGTGGTATGACGGTGAACTAGGCTCTTGTGGTCGTTTTCTTCTCTGGTGCTCTCTTGTCTTCAATCTTCAGACAACCCCCTATACAACGGACCAAGCAAAGGTCAACTTTGTAGTCAGTCTACTGACCAGACAGGCCGCCAACTGGGCCACTGCAGTGTGGGATCATAATCCAGTGCTTTGGTGATCTTATGATCTCTCCACCTCGGAGATGAAGAGAGCATTCGACCGTCCCATTCGTGGTCGAGAGGCTGCCAGTCAACTACTTTCGCTACACCAAGGTGCCAGGTCAGGAGCAGATTTTTCTATTGAATTCCTAACACTGGCAGCAGAGAGCAAGTGGGAGGAGACTGCTCTTCGGGATTTCTTTTTGAGGAACCTAAATGATTCTGTGATGAACTAGTACTTAATGATGAATGTGATTCTGTGCAAGCTCTCATGCAGTTGGCCACCAAAATGGATAACCGCCTCCAGGAGAGGCGACGGGAACGTAGTGCTCGCTCTGGACTTCCTCTTTCCCGGCAACCAACTCTTTCACCTGCAGCTCCTGTGGGATCATCCCCCATGCTACCAAATTCAGCTCCATCTCTGGCTTTGCTTGACTAACCAATGCAGCTGGGTTGAACTAGGCTCACCCCTGCTGAGAGAGAGGAGATTCCAACAGAATCTACTTCTACTGTGGTCAACCTGGTCACATCCTGCCAAACTGTCCCTTGCGGTCAAAAGATTAGACCCATTCGAGGTAAGAGGAGTCCATATGGGTCATATCTCAAATTCTCTTATAGTTTCCAGTCACCGTACCCAGTTAACCTCTGTTTTATTAGTTGGTCAAGCAACAATACCTTTTTCACCTTTTATTGACTCTGGGGCAGGTGAAAATTTCATTGATGAATCCATTGTTAAACAGCATTCCATTCCTTTAATGCAGCTCTCTGAAACTCGAACCATTTATGTAGGTGATGGCAGAGTTTTGGCTCAGGTAACTCATCAGCCCCAGCCAGTAACCCTGTTAACCTCAGGTAATCATCGAGAAGAGATCCAACTGTTGGTCATTCCATCTCCCCCCTCCCCTCTCATCCTTGGTCTCCCTTGATTAAGGACACATAATCCTCACTTGGACTGGTCAAAGAGCACTGTAATTTGTTAGACTACTTTTTGCCATGTACATTTTCTGCTGGCATGTACTGTCAGGGTTTTGTATTTTTAGTATGGTTTGTGTATTGGTTCCTTTGGTAATTTGTCCCCCCCTTTTGTTTCAGGCTGTGCAGCAGTCCTGGGCGTGTCAGCACACCTGCATTCCATCATCACTTCCTCCAGTACTTAATGACTGTTGCCTCAATCAGTCTTTGCCAGATGGTCATCAGTTGTTGGCAGTTCTTGGATGTGTGGCTGCCCAGGACTGCTGCCTGCATTGTTCCTGAATTTAACTTTTTGTTTGTACCTTAGAGTTTTTGTGAAGTTGCTCATTTGATTTTTGAGCAATTTCCCTCTGTGAACCTTTTGTTGTTGTGTCGCTGTCTGCCATTTTGGGTCTGGTTACGTCAAACATGAGACGTTGGTGGAAAAAGCTGCAGATAAAAAAAAACCTTGGATCACACAAGGAGCAAAACAAGTTTGGGGAGGAGCCGATACAGGGTCTTGCTAGGTCTCCTACATTACCTTACCCAGTTTTAAACTTCCCTGAATGAGACAAAAGGACTCCAAGCTAGTAGGCCCAATCCAATGACTCTCTGATCAGAGCAGAGGCTAAACAAGCTTTCTGTGTGATTAAACAATTACAGTTGGCTCCACAATTAACGTAAAGTGCCAGTGGCTGCTCTTGCGTTATCAGCGCCTGTGCACCAGCATGCTTCCAGTCATATTAGCTGCCCCATCTAAGTTTGACCTGGTAGACCATGCCTTGGTAAGTTCAATCTTAGCAGCAGATCTTTACCTACTACAAGTTTTTTTTTTTCTGTTTTCTCAGACAGAATACAAACCAATGAACCTTTCATGGGGCTTCGGGTCATTGTCAAAATAATGCAGGCAAATACTTTCCTGTTCTTGCCCAGATATGTCTTGTGTTCCATCCATAATAACTGTATATTGAAGAACTGGTAGGTCTCTGATTATATAAGCTATTCCTACTAACAGTATTGTTGCTCATTGTAGCCAGAATTTCACTCTGGATTTGTGGACTAATGTACTCTGAGAACTCTACATCATGACATCATCCTCTGCCTTGTCTTTCAAGAGTTAAAAGAAATTACCATTTTCTGGATGACAGATGGCTGGATGGAGTTGGATGGTTTATAGATGGTTGGATAATGGAAGGATGATGGATGGATGTATAGTTAGATGGGTGGTGGATGAATGATGGATGGACAGTTTGATGTTGGATGGATGCATGGACAGATGATGAGTGGACTGGATGGATGGATAGAAGAATGGATGATGGAAGGGTGGATGGATTGATGAATGGATAATGGGTGGTTGATTTATGGATGGATGGTGGATCGACTAATGGATGGATAGATGGATGGATGGATGATGGAGGGATAGCTAGATGGATAGATGGATCAAGGGATGAATGGATGGAAGTGTAGAAAAGTAAAGCAGGTATTTCCTGTCTTTTCTCTTCTTATGGAAATCTGATGCATTTTCTCTCCTTTGTTTTCAGTTTCTATGTTTGTTGATTGGACTTGCTGCCAGACATCACGTGACGGACGGGTTCCTCCTAAGTCGGCGGGGCCCCTCCCCCTGCAGGAGCCGCACCTGAAGCGGAGGAGACAGTCTGCAGGACGCGGCGCTGCGGACTTGTTGCAGTTTCCCAGCAGAGACGTTCAGGCTGCAGCTTTTAAAGCGCGGATTGTTTTTTTTCTCGCCTTTTTGGACTTTGTGGAGGCAGAAGTTCGTGAGTCTGGACACAGCCACACACACACACACACACACGTTCGCTTTATCTGTGTTTTCCTGCTCACGTGAGGAAACATCTGGAAGATTTTCCTTTTTACTCGGGATAAAACCCTGCGGGAGATGGGGCGCGCGCAGATGTCCAGGTGAGTCGTGGCGTGAGAGGAGACTGTCTGTCTGTCTGTCTGTCTGTCTGTCTGACGGGGGTCTTCTCTGGTTCCAGGATGCTTCTCTGTGCTGCGCTGTGGCTCCAGACCTCCGGGGCCCCTCCTGCATCAGGTCAGTCCAGACAGAGGTTTCTGAGCTTAGCTGGTTTCTGGACGCAGCAGACCAGTTCCTGCTGGTCTCACCCAGAAACCAGTCAGCAGATGTTTTTCCACTCTGCAGTCCAAGTGAGACAAATGTGTCAAAGTCTCTTCTTCATGTTCCTGGTGATGTTTTCATCCTGATCACTTCTTTTCCTCCTTTATTTAGATAATTGTGAAGAAAAGGAGTGCATTAGAATCCAGCCCCCCTCTTCATCTCCTCCCTCCTCTTCCTCCTCTTCTTCTCCTCCTCCAGCATGGAGATCACTGCAGCCCTCCCAGGACCTCCAGGGTCAGTTTACCCAGGCGAGCTCCTCAAACAGCGAGGAGCGTAAACACCGCGACGCCAGCGCCATCCTGCCCTTCATCGGCCTCACCAACAGTAGGTCTACGGCACACAGATGTCTGTGTGTGTGTGTGTGTGTGTGTGTGTGTGTGTGTGGGAGGAGGGGGGTTCAGCAGTTTAAACCAGATTGTTTACATGAGTTTTAATTCCCAAGCCCAAATTCCCGATGAAAAAGCCGGTTCTGAATCCAACTCAAAGTGGTTCGTTAATCCGCCTTTTCTATCCAACTGATTAGTTCTCCAACGTTCCTCCTGCTAGTTCCCCGTCCCACCTCCCGCCTCCGGGACGTCACCTCCATCCTCCTCAGCTGCCAAGCCGCAAGCTCGCGTCCAGCTGCTGTTTCACAATGTTAACAAAGTGAAAATGGTTCTTATTGGCTGGTTTTCCCCAGTAGATGGAAATATGTCCGCCCTCGGTCCAATCAGATCCCTTCCCCACCCCCGAGCTAAAGCGGAAGTTTCCATGTAAACCTCAATTCAGAATTACTATTCTCAAGTAAACATGAAAAAAAGTCATTTGGAATGATTTAATTCAAGTAATTAATTCTGAATGAAAAAAGTAAGGAGTGAGAGTTTCTGTGGGCTGACGGGAAACTCTCCTCTCAGACACAGACGTGCCTGCTTGCTTCGGTTTTGGTGTTTTTCTGTTATTTTCAGGTGTTTGTTCAGAGCCCTGCTGTTTACTGGTGTGAGACGGAGGAGGCTGGAATGTGCTGCCAGCTGGAAACTCTGGTTTCTGTCTCACTATCTCGTCTGCTTCACGTCAACTAAAGCCAGCGAGCCGTCGTCACATGATCCCAGTTAACGTAGAAACCCCTACATGTAAACATGGAAAGGCACGGAGCTTCGATAATATCAGGCGGAAGTTCAGAATAAACTCTAGTGTAGCGATTCCTCCACAGTGAATCTAGCGAGTCATTCCAGTTTTCATGTCAATGGGGGGGCAGATTACAGAGACGCTTTCCAGGCACTCAGAAAGAAACTGGTTGTCTTCCAGGTGCAGAACAGAGTCGCAGCTGCTGTCAGAACGGAGGAACCTGCATCCTGGGAAGCTTTTGTGCATGTCCTCGCTTCTTCACTGGGAGGAGCTGCGAGTACGACACCCGAGTCAGGTAAACTAGACGGAAGCTTTCAGGTCTCTAAAAGAAGCTCAACTGGAACCCTTACGGCAGGAGTGTCCAGAGTCGGTGCTGCTTCAACACACAATGACTTGTTCCATCCTCCTCGAGAAGTTCTTCTTCTCCAGGCTGCAAGAAAACACGTCTTCTTCATCAGGTCCATCCAGGAGAAGCAGGTCTGCAGCGGGGAGGGGTCACTGCGGGGGGGGGGGTCTGCTTTATATGCAGTAAACCAGGTTGTTTCCCGCCGTCGTTTTGCTCCAGATAACTTAAAAGTTTACGGAGGGATTTTTATAAACATTTCCAGAGTTGTTGGAAATGTGAAAATGAAGAAGTGATTAAATTCTGGTGGTGATCCGGATCACCGTTTGGATCCAGGAATCTTTTAAAAGGATTCTTTAACATCGTGCTTAGTGGAGGTTTCTGCTCTCCGCGTGCTTTTCTAGTTTTATTCATTAACGAGCAGCTTCGTCTGCGGCTTGGCGGGTCGTGCACGCGGCGCGGCGGGTCGTGCACGCGGCGGGGTCCGAGTGTTTTAATGTAAAAATGTTGGTACTTTCTCACCACCTCCATCAGCTGTTTTATCAAAACAATCCGTTTTACCTGCAGCAGTAAAAACACGGAAGCAGCAACTCCGCTTCATGCTTTCTCCGTGTTAACCACGCCCACCTCACATGTCCGACCAATCACACGATACTTCTCGCAGCCCCGCAAGAAAAAAAGTTCTGCAGCCTGATGTGTCGAGAACTGTCCTCAAACACGTCTGTGAGAACAAAATGATGTCATTTTCTTCTCGGAGCCTCGAGAACAAGAAAAAGGTTCTCGCTTCTTGTGGAGGATGGAACAAGCTTTAGGTTGTTAAATGGATCCTGACTCAGTCATTTAGGTCAGGTGTGTCAGAACAGGGACACCTGGACAACCTGCAGGACTGTGGCCCTCGAGGACCAGACCTGGACAGCCCTGTCTATTTGTCTCCAAAGCGACATTACTGAGAGACACCATCATGAAGCAGGGCAGAACTGCTAAAGTTTAGAGCCTGACGTCGAGTAAACAAGTTAATGTAAATGATCAGATGTGATTTCATGAAGGAATCAGTTAGCTTTGTCCTCCGTCAGACAGAGGACATCAGGGCGACGTGGAAATATTTCTTTTCCATTCGGCCATGAACAGATTTTACACTGGAAATACATGGCTGAGGTCCCCAGATGACCCTGTATGGCCCTTGATAGACCATCTCACTGATCATGCTGCCGTGTTGGCGGTAATTAGCTGTTAGCTGTCTGGCGCTTGCAGACTTCACACTTTCCAAACCAGTTCAGCTCTAATGTGTTCAGATCAAACCGAAATGTTTTTATAAAATATCCTCTTTAATGCTGCATGATTTTCAAACATCCTGGTGTCAAACCAGCCAAACTGCCAACTTTAGCGAAACTGCTACCAATTTAGCTTCCCACCACATTTACTGTGACATCATCAGTTTGAAAGCAGCAGAGCTAAAATCTTAGAGGTGGTTGGAGGGTTGTTAAACCTCCAGCTGTTCCCAAACAGTTTCCTCTTTGTGTAAAAACCAGCAGAAGCAGAAAACGTTCACGTAACGTAGAAATTGGAGATGCCTCCAGTTATATTTAGGAGTTAGAAAACATTGGTTTTTTTTCTAACTGTTTATTTACACTACGAAAGAAAATAATTTACGTCACTTTTTATTAAAACAGATACTTTGGTCTCAATTCTGCATCTACAACGCGGTGAATGCTGAATCCTTCACATATACATGGCAGTCGCATCTAGCTAGCTGCTAGCCAAGCTTCTAGCTGCTATCCGAGCCGCCAGCAGCTAGCCCAGCAGCTAGCCAAGCCACCAGCAGCTAGCCTAGCAGCTAGCCCAGCAGCTAGCCAAGCCACCAGCAGCTAGCCCAGCAGCTAGCAGCTAGCCCAGCAGCTAGCCAAGCCACCAGCAGCTAGCCCAGCAGCTAGCAGCTAGCCCAGCAGCTAGCCAAGCCACCAGCAGCTAGCCCAGCAGCTAGCAGCTAGCCCAGCAGCTAGCCAAGCCACCAGCAGCTAGCCCAGCAGCTAGCAGCTAGCCCAGCAGCTAGCCAAGCCACCAGCAGCTAGCCCAGCAGCTAGCAGCTAGTAACCTGCTTGATTTATCTTTTTACCACGACAAACGTCATGTGATCAGCAGCAGAAGCTGAGAGTGGTCTAAGTACCTGTGTGTCTGCAGACAGCAGGAAGACAAAGGACCAGATATAAAGATGCTGATGATGGGAATACTGGGATTGAAAGGTTTTTCTACCTGACTGCACGTTGACTCTGCTCTACTTGCTTTTCTGGCCTCCATGTCTGCAGGAAGTGTGATTTCGTCCCTCACGGCGAGTGGGTTCAGAAAGGCTGCTCCTACTGTCGCTGTGCCTACGGGGTTCTGCACTGCTTCCCCCACGTCTTCCAGAAAGACTGCGGTAAGACGGCTTTGGGCCAGCAGCTACCCCCCCCCCCCCCCCCCCCCACCGTCATTCACACGTTACATCTTCGAAACAATACAAGCAGGTCAGATTAAAACGGCTGCTGGAGCAACCCCCCCACACTTCATTTACAATTCAAGGCTTTCACCCCGTTAGCAAACAAAAAGACAGATTAGTCTCAGGAAGATCTGCTTCACAAAGAAACGCCGACTTCAGCAGGTTTGAGCTGCTTTAGCAACTCGATAAGTTTGACAAACCAAAGCCAGATTTACTGGGACCAGGAACCATGTTCCTGTCTTGCTTTAGGACAGAAGATACAGTCCATGAGAAAACCCCGTCCCTGTGTCCGTAGCGGGACATTAGACTTACAGCTAAAACCAGTTCTTTAAAAAGCACAGAATGAATAAAAATAACTGCTGTTAAACCTGAAGACGGCCGAGACGTCCACCAAGACTTTGTCTTTTCTCTGGTGATTGTGGACATGAGGCTCCAGTTGGAGACCATTTTACCATTAGAACTAAATCACACATTCCTGGATCCACGGTGATCCAGAAAACCCGATCACGTGGTGTTGATCCTAACATTTAGTCTAAACATGTCCAGAAAGACCGGGAACTACATACAGGACAGGATGCAGTTGGGGACGGTGATACGAGACAGAAAAAGTCATGTGGACTGACGGACTTTTGTCCTTCTACATGCAGACGACTCAGAGGACGAGGTTGCGTTGGTATCGTTCATCAGCTGTCAGGAGGGTTCCCATTGGCTGCTTCTTGTTCCTGATGCTTCTTCTGCTGTCCATCCTCTGATGTCTGAGATCCACTTCCACATCCCAGTTTCACCAGTCTGCAGGTCTCCACCCGTCTGCAGGTCTCCACCCGTCTGCAGGTCTCCACCAGTCTGCAGGTCTCCACCCGTCTGCAGGTCTCCACCCGTCTGCAGGTCTCCACCGGTCTGCAGGTCTCCACCCGTCTGCAGGTCTCCACCCGTCTGCAGGTCTCCACCGGTCTGCAGGTCTCCCACCCGTCTGCAGGTCTCCACCCGTCTGCAGGTCTCCACCCGTCTGCAGGTCTCCACCGGTCTGCAGGTCTCCACCCGTCTGCAGGTCTCCACCCGTCTGCAGGTCTCCACCCGTCTGCAGGTCTCCACCGGTCTGCAGGTCTCCACCCGTCTGCAGGTCTCCACCCGTCTGCAGGTCTCCACCGGTCTGCAGGTCTCCACCAGTCTGAACTGGGACGTGTTTTAGGTCCAGATGTGGAGGCTCCTTGGTGTGGATAAGACAGGACACTCCTGCAGTAGAAACGTGTGTTTTGTGTGTCGGGTGTGTGTGTATGAAATGTGTGAATATTATTTTCTGGAAAATGTTTTATTTTTACGATTTTTACATGTTTGCAGATTTTTTTTCTCTGTTTTGAACTAAAAACTGATCCTGAAAGATTTTCCTGTTTGTATAGAATGACTTTATATTTCTGCTGCATGAGGAGGGAAAGGGAGGAAATGGGGAGGGAAGGGAGGAAATGGGGAGGGAAGGGGAGGAAATGGGGAGGGAAGGGGAGGAAATGGGGAGGGAAGGGGAGGGAATGGGGAGGGAAGGGGAGGTAATGGGGAGGGAAAGGGAGGTAATGGGGAGGGAAAGGGAGGTAATGGGAGGGAAGGGGAGGTAATGGGGAGGTAATGGGGAGGGAAAGGGAGGAAATGGGGAGGAAGGGGAGGTAATGGGGAGGGAAAGGGAGGAAATGGGGAGGGAAGGGGAGGGAAGGGGAGGTAATGGGGAGGGAAGGGGAGGGAAAGGGAGGAAATGGGGGAGGGAAGGGGAGGTAATGGGGAGGGAAAGGGAGGAAATGGGGAGGGAAGGGGAGGTAATGGGGAGGGAAAGGGAGGAAATGGGGAAGGAAGGGGAGGAAATGGGGAGGGAAAGGGAGGAAATGGGGAGGGAAAGGGAGGTAATGGGGAGGGAAGGGGAGGAAATGGGGAGGGAAAGGGAGGTAATGGGGAGGGAAGGGGAGGTAATGGGGAGGGAAAGGGAGGAAATGGGGAGGGAAGGGGAGGGGTAGAAATGGGGAGGGAAAGGGAGGGAAGGGGAGGGAAAGGGAGGAAATGGGGAAGGAAGGGGAGGAAATGGGGAGGGAAAGGGAGGTAATGGGGAGGGAAGGGGGAGGTAATGGGGAGGGAAGGGGAGGAAATGGGGAGGGAAAGGGAGGTAATGGGGAGGGAAGGGAGGAAATGGGGAGGGGAAAGGGAGGAAATGGGGAGGGAAGGGAGGGAAAGGGAGGAAATGGGGAAGGAAGGGGAGGTAATGGGGAGGGAAAGGGAGGAAATGGGAGGTAATGGGGAGGGAAAGGGAGGAAATGGGGAGGGAAGGGGAGGTAATGGGGAAGGAAGGGGAGGAAATGGGGAGGTAATGGGGAGGGAAGGGGAGGGAAGGGGAGGTAATGGGGAGGGAAGGGGAGGTAATGGGGAGGTAATGGGGAGGGAAGGGGAGGGAAGGGGAGGGGAATGGGGAGGGAAAGGGAGGAAATGGGGAGGGAAGGGGAGGGAATGGGGAGGGAAAGGGGAGGAAATGGGGAGGGAAGGGGAGGGAAAGGGGAGGGAAAGGGAGGTAATGGGGAGGGAAAGAGAGGTAATGGGGAGGGAAAGGGAAGTAATGGGGAGGGAAGGGGAGCTAATGGGGAGGTAATGGGGAGGGAAGGGGAGGTAAAGGGGGAGGTAATGGGGAGGGAAAGGGAGGAAATGGGGAGGGAAGGGGAGGTAATGGGGAGGGAAAGGGAGGAAATGGGGAGGGAAGGGGAGGGAAGGGGGAGGTAATGGGGAGGGAAGGGGAGGGAAAGGGAGGAAATGGGGAGGGAAGGGGAGGTAATGGGGAGGGAAAGGGAGGAAATGGGGAGGAAGGGGAGGAAATGGGGAGGGAAAGGGAGGTAATGGGGAGGGAAAGGGAGGAAATGGGGAGGGAAAGGGAGGTAATGGGGAGGGAAAGGGAGGTAATGGGGAGGGAAGGGGAGGGAAAGGGAGGAAATGGGGAGGGAAGGGGAGGTAATGGGGAGGGAAAGGAGGGAAGGGGAGGGAAAGGGAGGAAATGGGGAAGGAAGGGGAGGAAATGGGGAGGGGAAAGGGAGGTAATGGGGAGGGAAAGGGAGGTAATGGGGAGGGAAAGGGAGGAAATGGGGAAGGAAGGGGAGGAAATGGGGAGGGAAGGGGAGGAAGAAATGGGGAGGGAAAGGGAGGTAATGGGGAGGGAAGGGGAGGAAATGGGGAGGGAAGGGGAGGGAAAGGGAGGTAATGGGGAGGGAAAGGGAGGAAATGGGGAGGGAAGGGAGGAAATGGGGAGGGAAAGGGAGGGTAATGGGGAGGGAAGGGAGGGTAATGGGGAGGGAAAGGGAGGTAATGGGGAGGGAAGGGGAGGTAATGGGGAGGGGAAGGGGAGGTAATGGGGAGGGAAGGGGAGGTAATGGGGAGGGAAAGGGAGGTAATGGGGAGGGAAAGGGAGGTAATGGGGAGGGAAGGGGAGGTAATGGGGAGGGAAGGGGAGGTAATGGGGAGGGAAAGGGAGGAAATGGGGAGGGAAGGGGAGGGAAAGGGAGGAAATGGGGAAGGAAGGGGAGGTAATGGGGAGGGAAAGGGAGGAAATGGGAGGTAATGGGGAGGGAAAGGGAGGAAATGGGGAGGGAAGGGGAGGTAATGGGGAAGGAAGGGGAGGAAATGGGGAGGTAATGGGGAGGGAAGGGGAGGGAAGGGGAGGTAATGGGGAGGGAAGGGGAGGTAATGGGGAGGTAATGGGGAGGGAAGGGGAGGTAATGGGGAGGGAAGGGGAGGTAATGGGGAGGGAAAGGGAGGAAATGGGGAGGGAAAGGGAGGTAATGGGGAGGGAAGGGGAGGTTAATGGGGAGGGAAAGGGAGGTAATGGGGAGGGAAAGGGAGGTAATGGGGGAGGGAAAGGGAGGTAATGGGGAGGGAAGGGGAGGTAATGGGGAGGGAAAGGGAGGAAATGGGGAGGGAAGGGGAGGGAAAGGGAGGAAATGGGGAAGGAAGGGGAGGTAATGGGGAGGGAAAGGGAGGAAATGGGAGGTAATGGGGAGGGAAAGGGAGGAAATGGGGAGGGAAGGGGAGGGAAGGGGAGGTAATTGGGGAGGGAAGGGGAGGTAATGGGGAGGGAAAGGGAGGAAATGGGGAGGGAAAGGGAGGTAATGGGGAGGGAAGGGGAGGTAATGGGGAGGGAAAGGGAGGTAATGGGGGAGGGAAGGGGAGGAAATGGGGAGGGAAAGGGAGGTAATGGGGAGGGAAGGGGAGGTAATGGGGAGGGAAATGGGAGGTAATGGGGAGGGAAAGGGAGGG